>NW_028252432.1:0-35060 GCF_964263255.1 Lissotriton vulgaris
ATGGATCAAGCCCTGATCTTTGGACTGGGTAAGAGTGGTCTGCTTAATTCAGACACTCTGTTCATCACCACCCCCTTTTCTGAATCGTTTTTGGCCACTATAGGTGTGGCAGGGTATACTCAGACATGATGTCCCTTTCTCACTGCACCATCAGGATTCAAGCAAGCCGGGCCGAAGAAGGCTGAAATGCCAGAAACCGGTCCCCGGTAGCTTGTCTCCTTTCTGGTGAAGAATTGGCTTGGTAGTTTAGTCTGCCCTGTTCCCATGATGCACTGGGCCAGGGACAGACTGATTTGCATATAGCCAGGTTCTGAGCTGGGATGGTGCAGTGAGATAAATAACGGTGATGGATCAAGCCCTGATCTTTGGACTGGGTAAGAGTGGTCTGCTTAATTCAGACACTCTGTTCATCACCACCCCCTTTTCTGAATCGTTTTTGGCCACTATAGGTGTGGCAGGGTATACTCAGACATGAGTCCCTTTCTCACTGCACCATCAGGATTCAAGCAAGCCGGGCCGAAGAAGGCTGAAATGCCAGAAACCGGTCCCCGGTAGCTTGTCTCCTTTCTGGTGAAGAATGGGCTTGGTAGTTTAGTCTGCCCTGTTCCCATAATGCACTGGGCCAGGGACAGACTGATTTGCATATAGCCAGGTTCTGAGCTGGGATGGTGCAGTGAGATAAATAACGGTGATGGATCAAGCCCTGATCTTTGGACTGGGTAAGAGTGGTCTGCTTAATTCAGACACTCTGTTCATCACCACCCCCTTTTCTGAATCGTTTTTGGCCACTATAGGTGTGGCAGGGTATACTCAGACATGAGTCCCTTTCTCACTGCGCCATCAGGATTCAAGCAAGCCGGGCCAAAGAAGGCTGAAATGCCAGAAACCGGTCCCCAGTAGCTTGTCTCCTTTCTGGTGAAGAATTGGCTTGGTAGTTTAGTCTGCCCTGTTCCCATGATGCACTGGGCCAGGGACAGACTGATTTGCATATAGCCAGGTTCTGAGCTGGGATGGTGCAGTGAGATAAATAACGGTGATGGATCAAGCCCTGATCTTTGGACTGGGTAAGAGTGGTCTGCTTAATTCAGGCACTCTGTTCATCACCACCCCCTTTTCTGAATCGTTTTTGGCCACTATAGGTGTGGCAGGGTATACTCAGACATGAGTCCCTTTCTCACGGCACCATCAGGATTCAAGCAAGCCGGGCCGAAGAAGGCTGAAATGCCAGAAACGGGTCCCCGGTAGCTTGTCTCCTTTCTGGTGAAGAATTGGCTTGGTAGTTTAGTCTGCCCTGTTCCCATGATGCACTGGGCCAGGGACAGACTGATTTGCATATAGCCAGATTCTGAGCTGGGATGGTGCAGTGAGATAAATAACGGTGATGGATCAAGCCCTGATCTTTGGACTGGGTAAGAGTGGTCTGCTTAATTCAGACACTCTGTTCATCAGCACCCCCTTTTCTGAATCGTTTTTGGCCACTATAGGTGTGGCAGGGTATACTCAGACATGAGTCCCTTTCTCACTGCACCATCAGGATTCAAGCAAGCCGGGCCGAAGAAGGCTGAAATGCCAGAAACCGGTCCCCGGTAGCTTGTCTCCTTTCTGGTGAAGAATTGGCTTGGTAGTTTAGTCTGCCCTGTTCCCATGATGCACTGGGCCAGGGGCAGACTGATTTGCATATAGCCAGGTTCTGAGCTGGGATGGTGCAGTGAGATAAATAACAATGATGGATCAAGCCCTGATCTTTGGACTGGGTAAGAGTGGTCTGCTTAATTCAGGCACTCTGTTCATCACCACCCCCTTTTCTGAATCGTTTTTGGCCACTATAGGTGTGGCAGGGTATACTCAGACATGAGTCCCTTTCTCACTGCACCATCAGGATTCAAGCAAGCCGGGCCGAAGAAGGCTGAAATGCCAGAAACCGGTCCCCGGTAGCTTGTCTCCTTTCTGGTGAAGAATTGGCTTGGTAGTTTAGTCTGCCCTGTTCCCATGATGCACTGGGCCAGGGACAGACTGATTTGCATATAGCCAGGTTCTGAGCTGGGATGGTGCAGTGAGATAAATAACGGTGATGGATCAAGCCCTGATCTTTGGACTGGGTAAGAGTGGTCTGCTTAATTCAGACACTCTGTTCATCACCACCCCCTTTTCTGAATCGTTTTTTGCCACTATAGGTGTGGCAGGGTATACTCAGACATGAGTCCCTTTCTCACTGCACCATCAGGATTCAAGCAAGCCGGGCCGAAGAAGGCTGAAATGCCAGAAACCGGTCCCCGGTAGCTTGTCTCCTTTCTGGTGAAGAATTGGCTTGGTAGTTTAGTCTGCCCTGTTCCCATGATGCACTGGGCCAGGGACAGACTGATTTGCATATAGCCAGGTTCTGAGCTGGGATGGTGCAGTGAGATAAATAACGGTGATGGATCAAGCCCTGATCTTTGGACTGGGTAAGAGTGGTCTGCTTAATTCAGACACTCTGTTCATCACCACCCCCTTTTCTGAATCGTTTTTGGCCACTATAGGTGTGGCAGGGTATACTCAGACATGAGTCCCTTTCTCACTGCGCCATCAGGATTCAAGCAAGCCGGGCCGAAGAAGGCTGAAATGCCAGAAACCGGTCCCCAGTAGCTTGTCTCCTTTCTGGTGAAGATTTGGCTTGGTAGTTTAGTCTGCCCTGTTCCCATGATGCACTGGGCCAGGGACAGACTGATTTGCATATAGCCAGGTTCTGAGCTGGGATGGTGCAGTGAGATAAATAACGGTGATGGATCAAGCCCTGATCTTTGGACTGGGTAAGAGTGGTCTGCTTAATTCAGACACTCTGTTCATCACCACCCCCTTTTCTGAATCGTTTTTAGCCACTATAGGTGTGGCAGGGTATACTCAGACATGAGTCCCTTTCTCACTGCACCATCAGGATTCAAGCAAGCCGGGCCGAAGAAGGCTGAAATGCCAGAAACCGGTCCCCGGTAGCTTGTCTCCTTTCTGGTGAAGAATTGGCTTGGTAGTTTAGTCTGCCCTGTTCCCATGATGCACTGGGCCAGGGACAGACTGATTTGCATATAGCCAGGTTCTGAGCTGGGATGGTGCAGTGAGATAAATAACGGTGATGGATCAAGCCCTGATCTTTGGACTGGGTAAGAGTGGTCTGCTTAATTCAGACACTCTGTTCATCACCACCCCCTTTTCTGAATCGTTTTTGGCCACTATAGGTGTGGCAGGGTATACTCAGACATGAGTCCCTTTCTCACTGCACCATCAGGATTCAAGCAAGCCGGGCCGAAGAAGGCTGAAATGCCAGAAACCGGTCCCCGGTAGCTTGTCTCCTTTCTGGTGAAGAATTGGCTTGGTAGTTTAGTCTGCCCTGTTCCCATGATGCACTGGGCCAGGGGCAGACTGATTTGCATATAGCCAGGTTCTGAGCTGGGATGGTGCAGTGAGATAAATAACGATGATGGATCAAGCCCTGATCCTTGGACTGGGTAAGAGTGGTCTGCTTAATTCAGACACTCTGTTCATCACCACCCCCTTTTCTGAATCGTTTTTGGCCACTATAGGTGTTGCAGGGTATACTCAGACATGAGTCCCTTTCTCACTGCACCATCAGGATTCAAGCAAGCCGGGCCAAAGAAGGCTGAAATGCCAGAAACCGGTCCCCGGTAGCTTGTCTCCTTTCTGGTAAAGAATTGGCTTGGTAGTTTAGTCTGCCCTGTTCCCATGATGCACTGGGCCAGGGACAGACTGATTTGCATATAGCCAGGTTCTGAGCTGGGATGGTGCAGTGAGATAAATAACGGTGATGGATCAAGCCCTGATCTTTGGACTGGGTAAGAGTGGTCTGCTTAATTCAGACACTCTGTTCATCACCACCCCCTTTTCTGAATCATGGGAACAGTCCAGCCCGAACTGCCAAGCCATGTCTTCCCTGGACCGGAAACAAGCTTCCGAGGACCGGTTTCTAGCATTCCAGCCGTCTTCAGCCCAGCTTAACTGTGTATTTTAAATTCATTGCACCTACCCCGAGCTATTGCAGTCACTTTCCCGCCAAGTAGGCACCCACAAACAGCGGATCCTAGCGCTGTCGGAAAGGAAAACATTAGACGGACGCCATCGCAGATAACGCGAGGCCACGCCCACCCGCTAGGCCACGCCCACCTCCAAGCCTATGTAAGCGCTGATCAAGAGCGCGATACATTGGAATTGCTAGACCTCTGAGGCGGAAGCCGGAGATGCTATTTCGTTCGTTTTTTAAAATTTGATGAAACTGTGCTTAACTGTGTATTTTAAATTCATTGCACCTACCCCGAGCTATTGCAGTCACTTTCCCGCCAAGTAGGCACCCACAAACAGTGGATCCTAGCGCTGTCGGAAAGGAAAACATTAGACGGACGCCATCGCAGATAACGCAAGGCCACGCCCACCCGCTAGGCCACGCCCACCTCCAAGCCTATGTAAGCGCTGATCAAGAGCGCGATACATTGGAATTGCTAGACCTCTGAGGCGGAAGCCGGAGGTGCTATTTCGTTCGTTTTTTAAAATTTGATGAAACTGTGCTTAACTGTGTATTTTAAATTCATTGCACCTACCCCGAGCTATTGCAGTCACTTTCCCGCCAAGTAGGCACCCACAAACAGCGGATCCTAACGCTGTCGGAAAGGAAAACATTAGACGGACGCCATCGCAGATAACGCGAGGCCACGCCCACCCGCTAGGCCACGCCCACCTCCTCTTTCCATAAATGTGTGTCCCACGCAAGCGCAGCGGACGAGCGCAGCGGAGCGCCTAAGGCAAGCCCGTCTGGGCCCATCCGGGCCCAGCCGGACCCAGGCCCAGGAACTCTGCCGGTTTCGCCGCCTGAGCGCCTGGTGTACACAAGTGATACACTTCGGGCTCTCCACCTGGAAAAAAAGCCGGAATGTCACTACATTCACGTAGAAGGCAAACCCTATATCAACTGCACACGCTGTAACCCAGGCTCCCAGACCCCGGTCAGGCCCGAGCTACAGATGGGCCTTCTTAATTGCCGTTCCCTCCCCAAGCATGCGCATGAAACCAATTTGCTGATACAAGACCATAGCCTGGATGTACTGTTTCTTACAGAAACCTGGCTCTCTGCAAGCTCTGACTCCGACATCGTCAACACTCTCCCTCCGGGCTACCTGATCCAAACCCTGCATAGACCTAAAGGGAGAGGAGGGGGACTGGCAATAATCCATAAAGAACGCCTGTCTGCAGAACCAGCAATGCAAACATCGACGACTCCGAAAGCTGCCATTTCACTCTCCAAACCTCCCCAGCTCACTCCATAACGGGACTGCTTATATATCGACCTCCGGGTTTACCAGGAAAATTCATCAACACCCTTACGGAGACGGTGGCACAACTAGCTTCCTCCGCCCCCAACTTCCTCCTAGTGGGCGACCTTAACCTCCACCTCGCAGATCCGACAGACTCCATAGCATCCGATCTATTGCATGACCTGTGGTCATTTAACATTCGGTTGGTCAACAATGGACCCACCCACGACAAGGGTCATCTCCTGGACCCCGTCCTGACCAATATCACGGACATTACCACTGGTTCCCCTCTTCCTCTCCCATGGACAGATCATTTCCTAATCCCTCTCTCCTGCCGCCTTTTCACAGCCCCCACACAACCCTCCAAAACCCGAGTCACCGATCGACGCTGGCACAAGCTTGTCCCAGAGGAATGGGCCACACCCTTGCTAATTCTATACCGACTCTCTCCGGTGACCCTATCATCGCCGATGACCAGTTCAATTCCTGGATCACATCCTCACTGGATCAACTCCTCCCCAAAACAACTACTCTCAAACATTCCAAACGAGTTACCCCCGCTCCCTGGTACACCCCGGAGCTTAAAGCCCTACGACAGGAATGTAAGAAAACGGAACGTTCCTGGAGGAAGGATAAGGCTAAGGACAAAAAGGACGCTTACCAAACCGCTCTACAAACTTATAAAACCTCCCTCCAAAAAACCAAAAGTCTATTCTTTCAAAAAAGAATAGAACATTCTGCGTGCTCCAGCAAGGAATCTTTCACTATTCTAAAAGAACTCCTCAAAGTCCCCGACTCCGGACCCAGAATTCCACCAGACCCCAAGGCTGATGAGGAAAAATGCTATAAACTAGCCAATTTCTTCACAGATAAGATCCAGAAAATCCTCGATTCAATTCCAACCACCAATTCGCGTGAGGAAAAAGAGACCAATAACACTCCTATCGCCCCCTGTCTCACCTCTTGAGGACAAGTGACCGACGAGGAGGTCGAAAGCACGCTCAATAACATCAAAAGCGGCTCCCCCAGGGACCCTGCGCCGTTACGCTTCCTTAAGAGAGTAGCACCCATGATCGTCCCCTCCCTCACCCAGCTCATTAACGCCTCGCTAGAACAGGGAGTTGTCGTCCCCAATTGGAAAGCGGCAGTCGTCAAGGCGCTATTGAAGACCCTTCCCTTGACCCCGCGGATTTGGCCAATTACAGGCCAATCTCCCTCCTCCCGGGAACTAGCAAGGTCGCCGAAAAGCTGGTAAACAGAAAACTTTCACAATTTCTGGAAACCAATGATCGGCTGAAAAGATCGCAGACGGGATTCCGCCCAGGACAGGGCACCGACATCGCCCTCCTGGTGGCAGTGGAAGAGGCCAGAGCACTGCTCGACGATGGAGGATCAGTGGCAGTGATCCTCCTCGACCTCATTGCGGCCTTCGACACCGTCAACCACCGACTCCTGATTCATCGTCTCAGGTGTGTCGGCGTGGAAGGAAAAGCACTGGCCTGGCTATCGTCCTCTCTGGGTCATAGGTCCTTTCAGATCTGGGAGAACAAAACCCGCTCCTCCGAAAAACCCCTCCTGTGTGGTGTACCTCAGGGCTCTTCACTGAGCCCCACATTGTTTAACATCTACATGTCCCCACTGGAGGAGGTCGTTATCCCTTTCGGAGTGAACATCATCAGCTACGCTGACAATACACAATTAGTGGTTTCCCTATCTCACCCAAGCCAACAACCCGCGGACCTTTACAACTGTCTGACCCAGATACAAGCGTGGATGAACCGATCCCATCTCAAACTTAACGGTTCAAAGACCGACATCCTCCTCCTGGGTCAGAAGGGACTCTCCCTGTCACAGAACATCTGGTCACAGAACATCTGGCCCCCCTGTCTAGGCCCGCAGCCAGACCCTAAACCCGAGGTTAAGAGCTTAGGCGTCTGGCTCGAAAAAGACCTATCGTTTGCAACACAGGCAAAAAGAGTAGCCGGGACATGCTTTGGGCTCCTCAAATCAATCCGAAAGATCTTGCCCCTACTCCCTCCTACCGCAAAAAAAATTACTGATCCAAGGCCTAATACTCTCCAGGATCGACTACAGTAATTCCATCTATCTGGGCGCTCCTGAGGCCACCCTGAACCGGCTACAGAGGATCCAAAATGCGGCGGCCCGGATCGTCACCAACACTCCTGCCAGAGCCTCAGCTAAACCGGCTTTGAGCTCCTCCACTGGCTCCCGGTTAGGGAACGAGTGCAGTTCAAAGCCCTTTGCCTGGCCCACAAAGCGCTGCAAAACAAAGGACCTCCGATCCTAGCTAAATTCATTAAACATTACAAAGCCCCAAGATCTCTCCGTTCCGATCAGGAACATCTTATCACCATCCCCATAGTCAAAAAGGCCCGCACGGGTGGAAGACGCTTCTCGGTTCATACAGCACGTCTCTGGAACGCCCTACCCCGCGAGATAAGAACAGAACCCAACTATCTACGTTTCAAGAAGCGGCTGAAAACGCTCCTATTTCCATAATTCCCTACCACACCTCCTTGCCCCTCACTACCCTCAGGTTTACTGTTCCTAGCGCTGGGATACTCACGGGTGACTACGCGCTCTATAAAAATTTATTAATAATAATAATAATAATAATAGCTTGCTTGAATCCAGTGGCAAAGTGAGCAAGGGACTAACGTCTGAGCATACCCTGCCACACTTATGGCGGCCAAAAGCGGTACAAAAGGGGGTGGTGATGGACGGATCATCTGAATCAATCAAACACTCACACCCAGTCAAAAGATCTGGGTTTAATCCATCACCGTTCTTTAGCCCACTCTGCCACCCCAGTTCAGACATGGCTATATGCAAATCAGTCTGACCCTGTGCCTCATGGGAACAGTCCAGCCCGAACTGCCAAGCCATGTCTTCCGTGGACCGGAAACAAGCTTCCGAGGACTGGTTTCTGGCATTCCAGCCGTCTTCAGCCCGGCTTGCTTGAATCCAGTGGCAAAGTGTGCAAGGGACTCACGTCTGAGCATACCCTGCCACATTTATGGTGGCCAAAAGCGGTACAAAAGGGGGTGGTGATGGACGGAGCATTTAAATCAATCAAACACTCACACCCAGTCAGAAGATCTGGGTTTAATCCATCACCGTTCTTTAGCCCACCCTGCCACCCAAGTTCATACATGGCTATATGCAAATCAGTTAGACCCTGTGCCTCATGGGAACAGTCCAGCCCGAACTGCCAAGCCATGTCTTCCCTGGACCGGAAACAAGCTTCCAAGGACCGGTTTCTTGCATTCCAGCCATCTTCAGCCCGGCTTGCTTGAATCCAGTGGCAAAGTGAGCAAGGGACTCACGTCTGAGCATACCCTGCCACACTTATGGCGGCCAAAAGCGGTACAAAAGGGGGTGGTGATGGACGGAGCCTCTGAATCAATCAAACACTCACACCCAGTTAAAAGATCTGGGTTTAATCCATCACCGTTCTTTAGCCCACTCTGCCACCCCAGTTCAGACATGGCTATATGCAAATCAGTCTGACCCTGTGCCTCATGGAAGCAGTCCAGCCCGAACTGCCAAGCCAGGTCTTCCTTGGACCGGAAAGAAGCTTCTGAGGACCGGTTTCTGGCATTCCAGCCGTCTTCAGCCCGGCTTGCTTGAATCCAGTGGCAAAGTGAGCAAGGGACTTACGTCTGAGCATACCCTGCCACACTTATGGCGGCCAAAAGCGGTACAAAAGGGGGTGATGATGGACGGAGCATCTGAATCAATCAAACACTCACACCCAGTCAAAAGATTGGGTTTAATCCTGTTGGACTTGGCCCTTCTGGCAGGTCCACCCCTGAAGTTTTTGTTGTTATATATAACCTGGGGATGGTGATTCCCACTCTGAGTACGTGTGAAGAGAGAGAGACCTGCCCTTCCTTAGGAATGCATGGGGAATGTATGTGTCCTGGTAGGTCCCGATGCGTAGGGTGTGCAGGGTCAAGTCTGGTATGTATGAACTCGTGAGATTGAATGCTGCGCAACGGTATATGCGGCATGAGTGTGTCTAGTGTAGAAGCCCCCCTTTTAGAAGTTGGCATATTTGTGGAATGTGTGCCTGGCGTATGATTGGCTGAGGCTGGCTGGTGAGCCTGGCTCCCAGAATCTGGGAGGGTCTGCCCTGGTGGTGAATGGAGTGTTTAGCATGCTGATGTGCGGGGAGGAGTGAGCCTGGGTCTGCTTGTGGATTGACTGTCTGGTTTGAGTGTCCTGAATGAGGCTGGGTTTTCCCCACACAATGCTGGCTCCACCCCCTGGGGTGCGTCTGATGTCCCTAGCCTGGCCAGTGAAAAGAATCCCCCATAACCAGTTCCAGCTGGTTGTCTCCCTGCCTGCCCCTTCAGACCAAGGACGTTGTGTATAAAAAGGGTGCTGTGACACTCTGGAAATGTTCTTGTTCCCAACTTGAATCTACCAGGGGCTGCTGCTGCTTGGGCTCAGGGTTGGCTTGCCTCCCTGGGCCCTGCCCTACTCCTGGACTTCTGATGGCCTTTTCCTTCTAGGAGCTGCTGTGCTCCACCAAAGGTCCTGGACTCCCTATGGACTTTGCTATTTTTTCCATCTAGCGCTTGGGAGCGCTTTCTTCTGACCCCCAGCGCTGGGGAGCGCTGTTCGACCTACCTAGCGCCTGGGAGCGCTGGTTCCTGCTCTCTAGTGCTTGGAGCTCTTTATCCCTGTTACGAGCGCTGGGAACGCTATACTCCCCAAGCCGGTGCCCACCCGGCCTTTGCCCTGTGCTGCGGAGATTCCCGATCCCCAGCGAGTGCCTACCTCGCTTATCCCCGTAATTGCGCTACTCTTCGAGGGAGCCTGGCCCTCGTCATTTCCTCCGAGTCACCGCCGCCGGCCCGGGACCCCGTGTGATGTCATCCCCGGGCCGCACTGGGATTGGCTGCTGACCCGGGATGTGCTGCTGACGACTCCCCGGGCCGCGCTGTGATTGGTCGGCAGCCCGAGGAGCTGGGAGGCGACGAGAAAGAGCCTGAGAAGGCAGGGGGCGGCGGGAGCCTACTCTGCGCCCCTGCTTCCCCCCAGGAGCACTGCCGCTTCCCCCCCAGGGCCCCCAGGAGCGATAGGGAGCCCCGGAGAGCGAGGAGAGACCGGCGCGTCCCCCGACCGGTGAGTGCTGCCCAAGGGAGGGGGCGCCGGGGCACATTGCCGGTGCCCGCCCCTCCCCTTAAATGATCCTCCAGTTGAGCTCCGAGGCCCAGGGGGGCCCCCAGTGATGCCGGGTCCCTCCAGGGGGGACCCCGCCTGCCCCCACCTTGCGTCCTGAGCCCGGAGAGGCTCCACCGTTCGACACTGTTCGCCGAGCCTGCGAGGCTCGACCCCCAGCCCACATCACGCTTCCCGAGCCCCGAGAGGCTCCACCGTAGCCCAGTGTCCCTGAGCCCGAGTAGGCTCCAACGTGTCCTTGTGCCCCTGAGCCCCGAGAGGCTCCGCCATTGCCCCTTGTCCTCTCGAGCCAGCGAGGCTCCGCCCAGTATCTTTTTCTCGAGCCCTGGAGGCTCCCTCTTGGCACAATTGTTCCCCCAAGCCTGCGAGGCTCCATCGATGCCCCTCAGCTGCCCAGCACTTCGTGGGCAGCTGCCACGTGTAGGTTTGTCCCGGGCTACCTGCAGCCTGCCCTGAACATCGTGACTTTGGGCACCCTTGCCCCAGAAAGGCCAGCTGGTCTGTGCAACGCTATTGGCTAACATTAATGTTATTCTGAGAGTTATTGCGTGTTGCCCTGCTGATGGGGCCTCTGTGGTGTTATGTACCTTGTCCTTCCTTCCCTCCTGAATATCCGATGTCCCATGTCTGTTGATCCTGGTTAGAGTGAGTTCTACTGCTAGTTCCATGAAGCTCCCAGTTGATATGTGTTCTAATGCAAGTTCCATCATGTGCATACCCCTGGCAGGGGTCCCTTGGCCCTGCCTGGTACCTTTTCCCTTGTAACCCCTGCCCGTGCCTCTGGCACCTTGTAAAGTGTGTGTTCCTATGTGTCCTTCCTAATACAAAGACTATTTTCATATATACTTTGTGTGGAGTTCCTTTTGTGGGAGGCCCTAGATGTTGTTGTTGCTGGGTACGTGCGCAAATGCTTTACACATGACCTCCGAGATAGGCCTGACTGCTCGTGCCGCGTTACCTAGAGGGTGAGCAGGGGTTGTCTTGACATAGGAGTGGCGGTCTCTGACTGGCTGTGGCGCAAGCCCTGGCCGGCCAGGGGTCCCATTTCCTACAAATCCATTACCGTTCTTTAGCCCACTCTGCCACCCCAGTTCAGACATGGCTATATGCAAATCAGTTAGACCCTGTGCCTCATGGGAACCATCCAGCCCGAACTGCCAAGCCATGTCTTCCCTGGACCGCAAACAAGCTTCCGAGGACCGGTTTCTGGCATTCCAGCCGTCTTCAGCCCGGCTTGCTTGAATCCAGTGGCAAAGTGAGCAAGGGACTCACGTCTGAGCATACCCTGCCACACTTATGGTGGCCAAAAGCGGTACAAAAGGGGGTGGTGATGGACGGAGCATCTGAATCAATCAAACAGTCACATACAGTCAAAAGATCTGGGTTTAATCCATCACCGTTCTTTAGCCCACTCTGCCACCCAGTTCAGACATGGCTATATGCAAATCAGTCTGACCCTGTGCCTCATGGAGACAGTCCAGCCCGAACTGCCAAGCCATGTCTTCCCTGGACCGGAAACAAGCTTCCGAGGACCGGTTTCTGGCATTCCAGCTGTCTTCAGCCCGGCTTGCTTGAATCCAGTGGCAAAGTGAGCAAGGGACTCACTTCTGAGCATATCCTGCCACACTTATGGCGGCCAAAAGCGCTACAAAAGGGGGTGGTGATGGACGGAGCATCTGATTCAATTAAACACTCACACCCAGTCAAAAGATCTGGGTTTAATCCATCACCGTTCTTTAGCCCACTCTGCCACCCTAGTTCAGACAAGGCATGGCTTGGCAGTTCGGGCTGAACTGTTCCCATGAGGCACAGGGTCAGACTGATTTGCATATAGCCATGTCTAACCATCTATCCCTCTACCCCTCTATCCCTCTTCTACCCCTCTTCTATCCCTATGTCCCTCTTCTACCCCCTTCTACCCTTCTATACCCCTTCTACCCATCTATCCCTATTCTACCCCTCTTCCACCCCTCTACTACCCCTCTAACCCTCTACTCTTCTACCCCTCTTTTACCCCTCTATACCTCTACCCCTCTACTACCCCTCTACTACCCCTCTACCCTACTCCCCCTCTACTTCCCTTCTACTACCCCTTTACCTCTCTACTACCCCTCTATCCCTCTTCTACCCCTCTACCCCTCTTCTACTCTTCTACCCCTCTTCTACCCATCTACCCCTCTTCTGCCCCTCTACCCCTATTTGACCCCTCTACTACCCTTCTTCTATCCCTCTTCCACCCTTCTACCCCTCTACCCCTCCATCCCTATTCTACCCTTATACCCCTCTTGTACCCCTCTACTACCACTCTACCTGTCCACTCCCAATCAACCCTCCAACTACCCCTCTACCCCTCTACCCTCTTCTACCCATCTTCCCCTTTTCTACCCCTCTATCCCCCTTCTACCCCTCTAACCCTCTTCTACCCCTCTTCCACCCCTCTTCCACCTCTCTACACCTCTACCCCCTTCTACCCCTCTACTACCCCTCTATCCTACTACCCCTCTACTAACCCTCTACTTCCCCTCTACTACCCCTCTACCTCTCTTCTACCCCTCTACCCCTCTTCTACCCATCTACCCCTCTATATCTCTTCTACCCCTCTACTACCCCTCTACCGCTCAACTACCCCTCTACTTCCCCTCTACTACCCCTCTAGCTCTCTACTACCCCTCTACCCCTCTTCTACCCCTCTGCCCCTCTTCTACCCTTTTACCCCACTTCTACCCCTCTTCTAACCATCTACCCCTCTTCTACCACTCTACTACCCCTCTACTACTCCTCTACCCCTCTACTACCCTTCTACCCCTCTTCTACCCCTCTAGCCCTCTTCTAGCCCTCTACTACCCCTCTTCCCTACTACCCCTCTACTCCCCCTCTACTATCCCTCTACCTCTCTACTACTCCTCTACCCCTTGTCTACCCCTCTACACCTCTACCCCTCTTCTACCCCTCTACCCTACTACCCCTCTTCTATCCCTCTACTTCCACTCTACTATCCCTCTATCTCTCTACTCCCCATCTACTCTTCTATCCCTCTTCTACCCCTCGTTTACCCTTCTCCCCCTCTACCCCTTCTCTACCCCTCTACACCTCTACCCCTCTTCTACCCCCTCTACTACCCCTCTACCCTACTACCCCTCTACCCGTCTTCTACCCCTCTACCCTCTTCTACCCCTCTACCCCTCGTCTACCCCTCTACCCCTCTTCTACCTCTCTACTACTCCTCTACCCCTCTTCTACCCCTCTACACCTCTACCCCTCTTCTACCCCTCTACTACCCCTCTACCCTACTACCCCTCTTCTATCCCTCTACTTTCACTCTACTATACCTCTATCTCTCTAC
Organism: Lissotriton vulgaris; assembly: GCF_964263255.1. Classification (NCBI taxonomy): domain Eukaryota; kingdom Metazoa; phylum Chordata; class Amphibia; order Caudata; family Salamandridae; genus Lissotriton; species Lissotriton vulgaris. Next base: position 13,849 of record NW_028252432.1, read on the forward strand.
TACCCATCTACTCCTCTTCTATCCCTCTATCCCTCTTCTACCCCTCTTTTACCCTTCTCCCACTCTACCCCTTCTCTACCCCTCTACACCTCTACCCCTTTTCTACCCCCTCTACTACCCCTCTACCCTACTACCCCTCTACCCGTCTTCTACCCCTCTACCCCCTTCAACCCCTCTACCCCTCATCTACCCCTCTACCCCTCTTCTACCCATCTACTACCCCTCTACTACCCCTCTACCTCTCTACTACCCCTCTTCTACCCTCTACCCCTCTTCTACCCCTCTACCCCTCTTCTACCCTTCTAACCATCTACCCCTCTACCCCTCTGCTACCCTTCTACCCCTCTTCTACCACTCGTCTACCCCTCTAGCCCTCTTCTACCCCTCTACTACCCCTCTTCCCTAGTAGCCCTCTACTCCGCCTCTACTATCCCTCTACCTCTCTACTACTCCTCCACCCCTCTTCTACCCCTCTACACCTCTTCCCCTCTTCTACCCCTCTTCTACCCCTCTACCCTACTACCCCTCTTCTATCCCTCTACTTCCACTCTACTATCCCTCTATCTCTTCACTACCTATCTACCCTCTTCTACCCCTCTATCCCTCTTCTACCCCTCTTTTACCCTTTTCCCCCTCTACCCCTTCTCTACCCCTCTACACCTCTACCCCTCCTCTACCCCCTCTACTACTCTACTACCCCTCTACCCCTCTTCTACCCCTCTACCCCCTTCTACCCCTCTACCCCCCTTCTACCCCTCTACCCCTCTTCTACCCTTCTAACCATCTACCCCTCTACCCCTCTATCCCTCTCCTACCCCTCTACCCCTCTTCTATTCCTATGTCCCTCTTCTACCCCTCTACCCCTTTTCTACTCCTCTTCTACTCTTCCACCCTTTTACCCCATTTCAACCCCCTTCTACCTCTCTTCTACCCATCTACCCCTCTACCTCTCTATCCCCGTCTACCCCTCTATACCCCTTCTACCCATCTATCCCTATGCTACCCCTCTTCTACCCATCTACTACCCCTCTACTACCCCTCTACCTCTCTACTACCCCTCTTCTACCCCTCTATCCCTCTTCTACCCCTCTCCCCCTCTTCTACCCTTCTAACCATCTACCCCTCTAGCCCTCTATGCCTCTTCTACCCCTCTTCTACCCATCTACCCCTCTACCTCTCTATCCCCGTCTACCCCTCTATACCCCTTTTACACATCTATCCCTATTCTACCCCCCTTCCACGCCTCTACTACCCCTCTACCTCTCTACTACCCCTCCTCTACCCCTCTACCCTCTTCTACCCCTCTACCCCTCTTCTACCCTTCTAACCATCTATCCCTCTATCCCTCTTCTACCCCTCTACCCCTCTTCTATCCCTATGTCCCTCTTTTACCCCTCAACCCCTTTTCTACCCCTCTTCTACTCTTCTACCCCTCTACCCCATTTCAACCCCCTCCTACCTCTCTTCTACCCATCTACCCCATTACCTCTCTATTCCCCGTCTACCCCTCTATACCCCTTCTACCCATCTATCCCTTTGCTACCCCTCTTCTACCCATCTACCACCCCTCTACTACCCCTCTACCTCTCTACTACCCCTCTTCTACCCCTCTATCCCTCTTCTACCCCTCTCCCCCTCTTCTACCCTTCTAACCATCTACCCCTCTAGCCCTCTATCCCTCTTCTACCCCTCTTTTACCCTTCTCCCCCTCTACCCCTTCTCTACCCCTCTACACCTCTACCCTTCCTCTACCCCCTCTACTACCCCTCTACCCTACTACCCTCCTTCTACCCCTCTATCCCTCGTCTACCCCTCTACCCCTCTTCTACCTATCTACTACCCCTCTACTACCCCTCTACCTCTCTACTACCCCTCTTCTACCCCTCTACCCCTCTTCAACCCCTCTACCCCTCTTCTACCCCTCTACCCCACTTCTACCCTTCTAACCATCTACCCCTCTACCCCTCTATCCCCCTTCTACCCCTCTACACCCTCTTCTATCCCTAGGTCCCTCTTCTATCCCTAGGTCCCTCTTCTACCCCTCTACCCCTTTTCTACCCCATTTCTACTCTTCTATCCCCTCTCCCCCATTTCAACCCCCTTCTAGCTCTCTTCTACCCATCTACCCCTCTACCTCTCTATCCCCCGTCTACCCCTCTATAACCCTTCTACCCATCTATCCCATTTCTACCCATCTACTACCCCTCTACCTCTCGACTACCCCTCTTCCTTCTACCCCTCTATCCCTCTTCTACCCCTCTACCCCTCTTCTACCCTTCTAACCATCTACCCCTCTAGCCCTCTTCTACCCCTCTACCCCTCTTCTATCCCTATGTCCCTGTTTTACCCCTCTACCCCTTTTCTACCCCTCTTTTACTCTTCTACCCCTCTACCCCATTATAACCCCCTTCTACCTCTCTTCTACACATCTACCCCTCTACCTCTCTATCCCCCGTCTACCCCTCTATACCCCTTCTACCCATCTATCCCTATTATAACCCTCTTACACCCCTCTTCTTAACCCTCTTACACCCCTCTTCTACCCCTCCAACCCTCTACTGTTCTACCCCTCTACCCCTTTTCTACCCCTCTATACCCCTACCCCCTACTACCACTCTACCCTCCTCCCCCTCTACTTTCCTTTTACTACCCCTTTATCTCTCCACTACCCCTCTTATACCCCTCTTCTACCCATCTATCCATCTACCCCTCTACCCCTCTATCCCTCTTCTACCCCTCTTCTATCCCTATGTCCCTCTTCTACCCCTCTACCCCTTTTCTACCCCTCTTCTACCCATCTACCCCTCTACCTCTCTATCCCCATTCTACCCCTCTATACCCCTTCTACCCATCTATCCCTATTCTACCCCCTTCCACCCCTCTACTACCCCTCTACCTCTCTACTAACCCTCTTCTACCCCTCTATCCCTCTTCTACCCCTCTACCCCTCTACCCCTCTACCCCACTTCTACCCTTCTAACCATCTACCCCTCTACCCCTCTATCCCTCTTCTACCCCTCTACACCCTCTTCTATCCCTAGGTCCCTCTTCTACCCCTCTACCCCTTTTCTACCCCTCTTCTAATCTGCTACCCCTCTACCCATTTCAACCCCCTTCTACCTCTCGTCTACCCATCTACCCCTCTACCTCTCTATCCCCCATCTACCCCTCTATACCCCTTCTACCCATCTATCCCTATTCTACCCATATACTACCCCTCTACCTCTCTACTACCCCTCTTCTACCCCTCTATCCCTCTTCTACCCCTCTACCCCTCTTCTACCCTTCTAACCATCTACCCCTCTACCCCTCTTCTACCCCTCTACCCCTCCTCTATCCCTATGTCCCTGTTCTACCCCTCTACCCCTTTTCTACTCCTCTTCTACTCTTCTACCCCTCTACCCCATTTCAACCCCCTTCTACCTCTCTTCTACCCATCTACCCCTCTACCTCTCTATCCCCGTCTACCCCTCGATACCCCTTCTGCGCATCTATCCCTATTATACCCCTCTTACACCCCTCTACCCCTCTACTACCCCTCTAACCCTCTACTGTTCTACTCCTCTACCCCTCTATACCTCTTCCCCCTACTACCCCTCTACCCTCCTCCCCCTCTACTTCCATTCTACTACCCCTTTACCTCTCCACTACCCCTCTTCTACCCCTCTTCTACCCTTCTAGCCATCTACCCCTCTACCCCTCTATCCCTCTTCTACCCCTCTTCTATCCCTATGTCCCTCTTCTACCCCTCTACCCCTTTTCTACCCCTCTTCTACCCATCTACCCCTCATACCTCTCTATCCCCATTCTACCCCTCTATACCCCTTCTACCCATCTATCCCTATTCTACCCCCTTCCACCCCTCTACTACCCCTCTACCTCTCTACTAACCCTCTTCTACCCCTCTACCCCTCTTCTACCCCTCTACCCCTCTACCCCACTTCTACCCTTCTAACCATCTACCCCTCTACCCCTCTATCCCTCTTCTACCCCTCTACACCCTCTTCTATCCCTAGGTCCCTCTTCTACCCCTCTACCCCTTTTCTACCCCTCTTCTAATCTTCTACCCCTCTACCCCATTTCAACCCCCTTCTACCTCTCTTCTACCCATCTACCCCTCTACCTCTCTATCCCCCGTCTACCCCTCTATACCCCTACTACCCATCTATCCCTATTCTACCCATCTACTACCCCTCTACCTCTCTACTACCCCTCTTCTACCCCTCTATCCCTCTTCTACCCCTCTACCCCTCTTCTACCCTTCTAACCATCTACCCCTCTAGCCCTCTTCTACCCCTCTACCCCTCCTCTATCCCTATTTCCCTGTTCTACCCATCTACCCCTTTTCTACCCCTCTTCTACTCTTCTACCCCTCTACCCCATTCAACCCCCTTCTACCTCAACTACCTTTACCACTACCCTATCTATACCCCTCTACCCATCTACCCTATCTACCCCTCTATACCCTCATCTACCCCCTACCCCTCTTATACCCCTCTATACCCTCTACTCCTCTACCCTCTACCCCTCTACCCCTTATACCTCTACCCCCTACAACCCCTCTACCCTCCTCCCCCTCTACTACCCTTCTACTACCCCTTTACCTCTCTACTACCCCTCTTCTACCCCTCTTCTACTCTTCTACCTCTCTTCTAAACATCTACAACTCTTCTACCCCTCTACCCCTCTTCTACCCCTCTACCCCTCTTCGACCCCCCTACTACCCTTCTTCTATCCCTCTTCCACCCTCTACTTCTCTACCCCTCCATCCCTCTTCTACCCTTCTACCCCTCTTGTACCCCTCTACTACCACTCTACCTCTCTACCCCTCTCAACCCTTCAATTACCTCTCTACTCCTCTTCTACCCCTCTACCCCTCCTCTACCGTTCTACCCATCTACCCCTTTTCTACCCCTCTTCTACCCCTCTTCTACTCTTCTACCCCTCTACCCCTCCTACCATTCTTCTACCCGTCTTCGACCTCTCTTCTACCCCTCTGTCCTCTTCTACCCATCTGCCCCTTTTCTACCCCTCTACCCCTCTATCCCCCTTCTACTCTTCTACCCCTCTATCCCCCTTCTACCCCTCTAACCCTCTTCTACCCCTCTACTACCCCTCTACCCTACTACCCCTCTATTACCCCTCTACCTCTCTTCTACCCCTCTACCCCTCTTCTACCCCTCTACACCTCTACCCCTCTACTACCCCTCTACCCTACTACCCCTCTATTACCCCTCTGCTTCCCCTCTACTACCCCTCTACCTCTCTTCTACCCCTCTACCCAACTTCTACCCATCTACCCCTCTATACCTCTACCCCTCTTCTACCCCTCTACTACCCCTGTACCCTACTACAGCTCTACTACCCCTCTACTTCCCCTCTACTACCCCTCTAGATCTCTACTATCCCTCTTCTACCCCCTGCCCCTCTTCTACTATTCTACCCCTCTACCCCATGTCTAGCCCTCTCCTACCCTTCTACCCCTCTTCGTCCCTTCTACTACCCCTCTACTACCCCTCAACCCCTCTACTACCCCTCTACAACTGCTCTACTACCCATCTACTACTCCTCTACCCCTCTACTACCCTTCTACCCCTCTTCTACCCCTCCAGCCCTCTTCTACCCCTCTACTACCTCTCTACCCTACTACCCCTCCACTCCCCCTCTACTACCCCTCTACCTCTCTACTACCCCTCTACCCCTCTTCAACCCCTCTACACCTCTTCTACCCCTCTACCCTATTACCCCTCTGCTATCCCTCTACTTCCATTCTACTATCCCTCTACCTCTCTCCTACCCATCTACCCCTCTTCTACCCCACTACCCTCTTCTGCTGTTCTACCCCTCTATCCCTCTTCTACCCCTGTACCCCACTTCTACCCCATTACCCCTCTTCTACCCCTCTATCCCTCTACCACCCCTCTACCCCTCTACCCTTCTTCTACCCCTTTACCGCTCTTTTACCCTTCTACAACCCTTCTACCCCTCTTCTACCCCTCTACTACCCCTCTACCTCTTTTCTACCCTTCTACCTCTCGGCCCCTATTCTTCCCCTATACTCCTTTACCTCTCTACTACCCCTGTACCCCTCGACCCTTATAGTACCCCTATCCCTTTTCTTCCCCTCTACCCCACTTCTACCCCTCTTTCCCTCTACCACCCCTCTACCCTTTTTCTACACTTTTACCCCTCTTCTACCCCTCTACAACCCTTCTACCACTCTTCTACCCCTCTACTACGCCTCTAACTCTCTTCTACCCTTTTACCCCTCTACCCCTCTACCACTCTACTACCCCTCTATGCCTCGACCCTTATACTACCCCCTATCCCTTTTCTACCCCCCTACCCCAATTCTACCCCTCTATCCCCTTCTATACTTCTATACCTCTTCTATCCCTCTTCTACCCATCTACTGCCCCTCTATACCACTTCTACCCCTCTACGCTACAACCCCTCTACCCCTCTGTTACCACTCTACCCTTTTCTACCCCTCTACCCCTCTTCTACTCTTCTACCCCTCTTCTACCCATCTACCCCTCTTCTACCCCTACCCCTCTTCGACCGCTCTACTACCCCTCTACCCCTCTACCTCTCTTCTACCCCTCTACCCCTCTTCTACCCCTCTACACCTCTACCTCTCTACTACCCCTCTACCCTACTACCCCTCTATTACCCCTCTGCTTCCCCTCTACTACCCCTCTACCTCTCTTCTACCCCTCTACCCAACTTCTACCCATCTACCCCTCTATACCTCTACCCCTCTTCTACCCCTCTACTACCCCTGTACCCTACTACAGCTCTACTACCCCTCTACTTCCCCTCTACTACCCCTCTAGATCTCTACTATCCCTCTTCTACCCCTGCCCCTCTTCTACTATTCTACCCCTCTACCCCATGTCTAGCCCTCTCCTACCCTTCTACCCCTCTTTATCCCTTCTACTACCCCTCTACCCCTCTACTACCCCTCTACAACTGCTCTACTACCCCTCTACTACTCCTCTACCCCTCTACTACCCTTCTACCCCTCTTCTACCCCTCCAGCCCTCTTCTACCCCTCTACTACCTCTCTACCCTACTACCCCTCCACTCCCCCTCTACTACCCCTCTACCTCTCTACTACCCCTCTACCCCTCCTCAACCCCTCTACACCTCTTCTACCCCTCTACCCTATTACCCCTCTGCTATCCCTCTACTTCCATTCTACTATCCGTCTACCTCTCTCCTACCCATCTACCCCTCTTCTACCCCACTACCCCTCTTCTGCTGTTCTACCCCTCTATCCCTCTTCTACCCCTGTACCCCACTTCTACCCCATTACCCCTCTTCTACCCCTCTATCCCTCTACCACCCCTCTACCCCTCTACCCTTCTTCTACCCCTTTACCGCTCTTTTACCCTTCTACAACCCTTCTACCCCTCTTCTACCCCTCTACTACCCCTCTACCTCTTTTCTACCCTTCTACCTCTCGGCCCCTATTCTTCCCCTATACTCCTTTACCTCTCTACTACCCCTGTACCCCTCGACTCTTATAGTACCCCTATCCCTTTTCTTCCCCTCTACCCCACTTCTACCCCTCTTTCCCTCTACCACCCCTCTACCCTTTTTCTACACTTTTACCCCTCTTCTACCCCTCTACAACCCTTCTACCACTCTTCTACCCCTCTACTAAGCCTCTAACTCTCTTCTACCCTTTTACCCCTCTACCCCTCTACCCCTCTACCACTCTACTACCCCTCTATGCCTCGACCCTTATACTACCCCCTATCCCTTTTCTACCCCCCTACCCCAATTCTACCCCTCTATCCCCTTCTATACTTCTATACCTCTTCTATCCCTCTTCTACCCATCTACTGCCCCTCTATACCACTTCTACCCCTCTACGCTACAACCCCTCTACCCCTCTGTTACCACTCTACCCTTTTCTACCCCTCTACCCCTCTTCTACTCTTCTACCCCTCTTCTACCCATCTACCCCTCTTCTACCCCTACCCCTCTTCGACCGCTCTACTACCCCTCTACCCCTCTTCTATCCATCTTCTACCCTTCTACCCCTCTACCCCTCCATCTCTGTATCCCTCTTCTACCCTTCTACCCCTCTTGTACTCTGTTAGAAATGGGATTTCCGGTTGGCTAAGGCTTGTGCCAAAACCAGGCAGAAACCACCACTCTAGTCAGGGCAAGGGAGTCACACGCCAAAGATAACCCCTGCTCACCCTCTAGGTAACGTGACGCGAGCAGTAAGGCTTATCCCGGAGGCAATGTAGGTTAAGTGTTTTCATACGCACAAAGCAACAACACCCAAGGCCCACCAAAAGGAAACTCCACACAAGGAATGTATAAAAAGAGCCTTTGTATTATAGCAAACACATTAGATAAAAACACACAATTTACAATGTGCCAATAGGCACGGGCAGAATTTACAGGGGATATATGTACAGGACAGCGTCACGTGGACCACTGTCAGAAATAGGCACTTTTAGAACTAGAATACTTGGTAGAATTACACTTTGGACATAGCACTTGTAGCATAAAAATAGAAAATAGAGCACACAGCCAGTAATCCCTGGTAACAGGTACGAAACACCTACGCAACCCTAACCACCTTAGGAAAATATACACAGGGAACCAGGATCTCACTAGCATAACTATACTAGGAAAGAAAACCTCCTAAGCATCACATACATTCAGAGGTATAGGCACAAAGACATTACACATGATGCAGAAATTACATTAGGCAGGTACTCACAATTGCGCAAAAAGATCACATAGGGCCAAAAACATGTACCCCAAGCAAGGGCACAACACCAGAACTGTCCCCCAGGCCAACTGGCCTCTCAGGGGCTAGGACGCCCTGTGTCCAGAAAGTCAGGGCAAGCTGCGCAGGCAGCCAAAAGGAATGCGTAAGAGGGACCAGCCTAAACGTAGCAGCTGCCAACTAAGTGCTGGGCAGCTGGGAATCTCTTCTGGGCTCCTAAAGGAACAATGGGGCCCAAGAACAACGTGGGAGCCTCCTGGGTTCTGGCACAGCTGTGCCCCAACCACACGGGAGCCTTGCAGGCTCGAGAAAGGAAATGCCCCCAGGATACTCGTGGGCTCTGTATCAATAAACTGCCCCCAGATCAGCGTTGAAGCCCACAGGCTCTAAATACACAAATGCCCCTATTGATGGAGCCTCTCTCATGTTGGAGTCCTCCTTTTGGGGACTCGAAATCGCCAAAATGCCCCCTGAGCCTCGTGGGCTCTAAATATACAATGCCCGTCGTTGGAGTCCCTCTCGGGGGACTCAAGATACAATTATGCCCCAAAAACGAAGGTAGTACTTAGCAGTACTTATTAAGAAACGCCTTGCATTTTCTAAATTGACGTCTCTTGACCTCCTTGTAAAAGGCAACTTGGTTATCAGACTGGACTCTAAGTTGGGCCCACTTCTTTGTGTGCTGACCTATAGACCCCCCCAGAGTATGCCCATGTTTCCTTTTTCTTTGTGCGACCAACTGGTAACACTGGTCACTGACTGTTAGACCCGGCCTCGTGGCGTGGTCCTCCCTGACCCGTAGCAACTCCCGTCCGAGCTTCCACCACAACAGACCCCTGAGTCCCCTGTCCTAACCAACCCTTCCCTCCACGTTAAGTCCTGACCCTTCCCGGACTTCCCAGCCCGTGCCTCCATCTTCCCGGCCCGTAGGCCCTGTGTGCCCACTTTTCGGCACCTAAGATGGCCACCCGAGCCAGCGCGGCCTAGGCCGAGAGGCGCCACCCTGGCGGGAGGACAGAGCACTCCCAGCGAGTGAGAAAGGGAGGAGCAGTATCCTTCACACCTCCGACCTCCCCTCGAGAAGTGGGTTTCGATCGCCCCTCCGGCCGCCCAGAGGGCTGGCTCCACGCCTGCTGTTTGTCTGGGACTCCTCCCGAAACCAACTGAGTGGATCAAAGGGGCCGCGTGGCAGGAAACCCCACTAAGCGGCCCCCAGGTGCCAAGTCCCCGGCCGACCAGACTCCGGAGATCAAAGAGGAGCAGTCCTATAACTGGGGATGCTCCGGGACTATCGGCAGATTCGACTCTGGAACATCGAGAGCCCTGCTGACGTGGTCGCGGCTCGTTTGGTAGAGAAAAACTTCTGCCGGAACCCACCTGTGCCCTGATGAGTGACTCGCGGCTCCCCTGCAACTTTGGAACATCTGAGCCCTGCTGAGTGACTCGCGGTTCCCCTGAAGATCGTAACACCTCCGACCTCGTGCTTGAGCCCCGCTGAGTGACTCGCGGCTCCCTTGCAACCTTGAACCATCTGAGCCCTGCTGAGTGACTCGCGGCTCCCCTGAAGATCGTAAGACCTCCGACATCTTGCTTGAGCCCTGCTGACTAAGCATGGGCGAATTTTGCGAATCTCGCGTTCGCGAATTTTGCGGATTTGCGAACTCGCAATTCGCAAAATCCGCGAATTCTCGCGAATTTGCGGATTTTTTTTTTTGTGTGTTCGCGCGTGTTTCTGCCAGTTCGCGAGGGTTTTGTACAATTTCGCAAAACGCGAACTTACCTGTCGGGTCGCAAGTTTTGCGAACTTGTTGTTTCTATGTGTCCGGCCTGTTTGGGACACTCTTCTTCATCACTGCCATTCTCTGTCACCACTGCCACTCTCTGACTACTCATGCCACCCTCTGGCCCACCCATGCCACCCTCTGTTTCATCACAGCACCCTCTGGTTGTCCAGTCAGTGTACATTATTGTGGCAAAGCAAAGCACACCTTCCCTGCCTCAAGTGACCTGAATTAAGTTGGGGCTGATTAATGTGTCACAGAATATTTTTTTAGCTGGCACCTGCTTCCTTAGTGCTTCCTGATTAGTGATCTTTTGCACTTGCTAAGTGCTTTCATTGTTGCAAAATTAGTTACAACACCTGCCCTGCCCCAACTGACAATAATGAATTAGGGGCTGATTAATGGATTTGAACTTCCAGCCTGGCTCCTGCTTGTCTCCCTTAGCTGTAATTCAGGACCTTTGTGGCATATGTGTAACTATTCTGAGGTTCAGAGCAGGGTCACATAATAGTTGCAACTGGCAACTGAACTCTGGAGGGGCCCCTCAGGAAGCACTACAGGAAATGGCTACTAATGATGAGCCTGAACTTTTGAACCTGGTAAGTAGTTTCAGTTTTGCTAAGATCGTATTTCTGCAATTTAGCGCTTATTCGCGGGGCGCGAAGTTGTACTGGGAAGCCGGGAACTCACGCGAACAGTGCGAGCAAGCCATAAAATCCGCTGCTCGCGGATTTGCGGATTTTGCGGGAGATTCGCGAATCTCGCGGATTGCGAATTTACCGAAAATCCGCAAAATCCGCGAGCGAAACGGATTTTCCGCCCATGCTTACTGCTGACTGATTCGCGGCTCCCTGACTCTCCTGGTCCGGCTGGACCCTGAAAGATCGCCCCGTATCCCCCGGCTCGAGGATTGAGAGCTGTGCGCGGGATACGCAACAACATTGATATTGATCCTAAGACTGTCCCGCTACCCTACCCTGACCGAGACTCTTTGAGCTCTTGCTCTACTTGTAATTACCAGCTTTTCTGATCATAAAGATCCCTTGAACTACGAGATAAAGAAACGTTCTTAAGAAGCTACGGTGTGGTGTCTCTTTGTCGTGTCGTGCTGCGCTGTGCAGTGTGTACGATCCTAGATTTGAATCTCTCCCCCTGAGAAGTCTCCGTCCAGTGCTCGTCTTCGTACCTAGGGAGGTGGGTCCCCGGGTGGTCAGGTACACTTCCTGCCCTCCCCTGAGGTTGCCTTCTAACACTGACTACACGAGGATCTTGTTGATCGGCGATTTTAATTACTGGCTCAATAGTTCATCTGGCGGCCCTTTAGCAAGCGTGCTCCTGGATCTCCTTACAGGGCTCAACTTTAGCCACCATATCAACACCGCCACCCACATAAAAGGGCACACGCTACACCAGATTTGGAGTTCCAACCTTAGTATTTCATCTCTTATTATTTCCCCATGTATCTGGTCTGATCACTTTTTGATCCAATTCAGCATCTCTATCTCTAAGCCTACTATAAACACAGACACCAGAGCAGGCCTAATTAGAAAGTCGGACTCTCTTGATACTCCAGCTTTTCGTGGCAGTCTGAGAAACTCAATTCCTGCTCACAATACAGACCTTGACCAATCTGTAGCTAATATCTCCGACTGGCTTGTAAATGCAAGTGATATACATGCCCCGTTGAAAAAATGAAAAACCTTGCGTCAATCTGACGCCCATAAATGGTTCTCCCCTGACCTGAGGGCGAAAAAATTAACTGTTCGCCAGAAGGAGCGTGACTGGAGAAGAAATCTCTCGGAATAACTCAATATTTTGCCGCCCGCTATCACTACATGAAGGCCATCTTTCTTGCCATAGCGGAATTTTTTTCTAGTATCATTGAAATGTCTAACAACAAATCGAAGGACATTTTTTCCATCGTCGATAAACTCTCGAATCCTGCCAGAACTCAGCTCAAACCTGAAGCCACACAGGACTTTTGCAAAACCCTTAACCATTACTTCCTGGAAAAAATCACGCTTATTAAATCCAGTATCCCTATTTGTCCCCCTGCCTCCTTCGACCCCACTTACACTTCCAGCACACTGTCCCTGGATCACTTCCCTCTCCTGGATGTTCCGTTGCTGTCTGCCCTTACGACTAGGGTCAAGTCGGGTTCTCCACATGATTGCTACCCCCTCTATGTGCTAAAAGAGGTGATTACCGCCTTTCCTTCTCCAATATTAAGACTTCTTAATACTTCCTTGACCCAAAGCATACTGCCTAACTCATTTAAGGAGGCAGTGGTGGTGCCCCTTAAAAAAAAACAGGTGTAGAAGCCACTACCTTATCTACTTACAGACCTATTTCTTTACTACTGTATCTGGCCAAACTGTTGAAAGCCCATGTAACATCTCATCTTTCAAGCTTCATTGAACAATCCGACTTCTTGGATCCTGCCCAAGCCGGTTTTCGTCCGGCTCATTCAACTGAAAAGGTTATAACAGCAGTTCTGGATTCTCTACGCCATAACGCTGATTTAGGTATTCCTCAGGCTCTGGTCCTGCTTGATCTGTCGGCTGCGTTTGACACGATCGACCATGACATCCTTCTCGACCGTGTCAGACTAGCCGGCATCTGTGGCCCGGCTCATGATTGGGTCAGGTCATTTCTTAATGACCGTTCGCAAGCAGTTGGCCTGCCCCCTTTCTCATCTCCTAAACTTCACACTACTTGTGGGGTTCCCCAGGGCTCCTCGCTTTCACCTATCTTGTTTAATATTTATATGCTCCCCCTACTTCACTCACTAAAATCTTTCAGTCACCACATTCAATTACGCAGACGATCTGCAACTCACTTTCACCATCGATGGCTCCCCAGAATCTATCCATTAATTTCAGTCCACCATGCTCTTCATACGCCACTGGATGGACAGCAACCAACTACAATTGAACCCCGAGAAGACAGAACTGGTCCTCTTCGGTAAAAGCAAGTCTTTGTGGGGCCCACACTACGGCCTTCCGAACTGGGCCTACCCCCTACTCCCTCCAGTTCGGTGAAAAGCTTAGGGGTACTCATTGATGAAGAGCTTTCATTAAGGCCTCAAGTCAACTCGGTGGTGTCATCCTGCTTCTTTCAGCTCCGAAAAATAAAAAAAATCAGTCGGATGTTCACCCAGTCTACCTTGACCCACGTTGTGATGGCCTTGGTGTTGTCACACTTAGACTACGCCAACGCTATTTACCTGGGCCTTCCCATTACCCTTGGTAAACACCTCCAGATGGCCCAAAACCAGGCAGCCAGGCTTATATACTGTATTCCGCGGTGGCAATCAGCAAGACCCCTGCTGAAGCAACTGCATTGGCCTCCGATCACACAGCGTGTACTTTTTAAAACCACCTGTATAACCTTCAAGGCCCTTCATGCACGCAGTCCCAAGTTTATCCAGGCACTTCTGCCTAGATATACTCCCACACGCAGCCTGCGCTCTGCTTCACAAATCCTCCTGGCTGTCCCCCGTTATAAATTCCAATGTAAAGGAGGTCGTAGGTTTGCCATGCTAGCCACTAAACTGTGGAACTCTCTCACGCAAGAGACCCGTTCTTGTACCACCCTCCTTCAGTTCAGGCGGCAACTTAAAACTTGGCTATTTGCCCAGACCTTAGCCTAGTCCCTCTCCTGTCCTCCGTTAGGTAGTTTTCTGGATATGTTGGTTAGCGCCAAGAAATCCCTGGAGTGAACGCTCGCTGTATAAATTCTTGTTAAGATAAGATAAGATAAGAGCAGGAGGGGGGCGGGCACCGGCAATGTGCCCGATGCCCCCTCTAGCAATAATGGCCCCTGGAGCCCCTTGTGGGCTCTGCAGACGAGGGAGCGCTTCACGGAGCTGAAGAGGGACCCGCGGGGACGCCCGCACTCACCAGCGGATTAGTAGGTGGCATCTCCTCCGGCGGCGTCTCCTCTCAGCTCCTGGGCTGCGGGGCTCTCCCTCCATCTCGGGAGCCCCACTGGGAGATGCCGACTTCTGCGTGGAGCCTCCGAGGCTCCGGACCTCCCCTGCAGCACGTCCCAGTGCGGGGTAGGCACCCGTCTGGGTCTTCCGGTTTCCAGGGACACCGGCACGGTCCCGCCGGTGTTCCGACTGGCTCTTCTCTTCCGGCCCACCTGCAAGCCTCGCCCACGTCTTCGCTGAGACTGCCTGGCTTCCTGTTACTGAGGGCCGCCAATGGCAGCGCAGCCCTTGGTAGGGAGGCGGGCACAGTGCCTCCTAAGCAATCTCCCGGCCGGCGGCGGTGATTTTGAGAGGTAGGCTCCCTCGGTAATTAAATATTAAAATGTGGTGGCACCCGTTATGTATGAAAAGACCTGGGCTTAGCAAATTAAACGAAAGCGCTCCTAAGCGCTAGGGGCACAAAAACAGCAGATACGTGGGGTGGGCACCCGCGCCGTAAATCAGCAAACAGAGGGGAATCCCCTCACACGCTGGGGGATCCCTTAGGCTAGGGATCACTGCTCCAGCGGTGCAAATGCGCTATTTTCAGCAGGGGGAGGCCAGCGCTTCCCAGGGGCTGATAGGCAGGAATTCAAAAGTCCAGGAAAGTCTTTAGGCAGGGGGTGGGCAAGGCTGGGCCCAGGATCCAGCTCACAGGACTCTCCAGGCAGGGAGGCAGTCCCCAGTGGCGGTCCTCCTGGCGCCCAGCAGCAGCAGGCCTCTTCTATCCCTCTACCCTTGTTCTACTCTTCTACCCCTCTATCCCTCTTCTTCCCCTCTTCTACCACTCTTCTACCCCTATTCGCTCTACTACCCCTCTATCCCCCTTCTACCCCTCTACCCTTCTTCTACCTCTCTACCCCTCTTCTACCCCTCTGTCTGTCATGGAGGGGATACATCATATTGTCTCCCTTATTTAGAGCTAGTAGGGCATCCCTTCCATTGCTAGGGATGTGCTTCCAGAGGCTAGCCCAACATACCTCCTCAGGGATCCTTTACATCTGCAACGCCACCTAATATGCTTTAAACTACTTGTTAATGTCACCCCACACAACAAAGTCAGGTGCCAGACCTTGGGAAAATGGACCCTCTGGTCTACAGATGACACTGCAGGTATGCTGCCACCAATATTGCTGCACTTTGACTGCCTAGCCTTGATGTCCAGTGCCTTAAGGTTCCTATTGTGAGCCATTCCATCTTCAACCCCTCTACTACCCCTCCACCTCTCTACTACCCCTCTACGCCTCTTCTACCCCTCTACACCTCTAAACTCTTCTACCCCTCTTCTACCCCTCTACCGTACTACCCCTCTTCTATCCCTCTACTTCCACTCTATCCCTCTACCTCTCTACTACCCATCTACCCCTCTTCTACCTCGCTACCCCTCTTCTACCCATCTTCTAGTATTCTACCCCTCTATCCCCCTTCCTTACCTATTTTACCCTTCTCCCCCTTTACCCCTTCTCTACCCCTCTATACCTCTAACCCTCTTCTACCCCCTCTACTACCCCTCTACCCCACTACCCCTCTTTTGCCACTCTAACCCTCTTCGCCCCCTCTACTACCCCTCTGCCCATCTACTACCCCTCTACCTCTCTACTACCCCTCTACCCTTCTACTACCCCTCTACTCCTATTCTACCCTTCTACCCCTCTTCTACCCCTCTACCCCTCTTCTACCCTTCTACCCCTCTTCCACCCCTCTACCCCTCTACTAACCACCTAACCCTCTACTCCTCCACCCCTCTTCTACCCCTCTATACCTCTACCCCTCTTCTACCCCTCTACTACCCCTCAGCCCTCCCCCTCTACTTCCCTTCTACTAACCCTTTACCTCTCTACTACCCCTCTACCCCTCTTCTTCCCCTCTACCCCTCTTCTACCCCTCTACCCCTCTTTGACCCCTCTACTACCCCTCTACCCCTCGTCTACCCCTCTAACCCTCCAACCCTCTTCTACCCTTTTACCCTTCTACCCATTTACTACAACTCTACCTCTCTACCACCCCTCAACCCTTCTACTACCCCTATACCCCTCTTCTACCTTTCTACCCATCTACCCCTTTTCTACCCCTATACCCCTCTTTTATCTCTCTATCCTCTTTTACTTCTCTTCTACCCCTCTTCTACCCCTCTACCCTCTTCTACCCATCTACCCCTGTTCTACCCCTCTATCCCCTTCTACTCCTCTATCCCCCTTCCCCCTCTAACCCTATTCTACCCCTCTTCTACCCTTCTACCCCTCTACCACTCTACACCTCTTCTACCCCTCTAATTCCCCTCTACTTCCCCTCTACTACCCCTCTACCTCTCTTCTACCCCTCTACCCCTCTTCTACCCATCTACCACTCTACACCTCTACCCCTCTACTACCCCTCTACCCTACTACCAGTCTACTACCCTCTACTTCCCCTCTACTACCCGTCTACCTCTCTACTACCCCTCTACCCTTCTACCTCTCTGCTACTCTTCCACTCTTCTACCCCTCTGCCCCACATCTACCCCTCTTCTACCCTTCTATCCCTATTCTACCGCTCTACTACCCCTCTACTACTCCTCTACCCCTCTACTACCCTTCTACCCCTCCAGCCCTCTTCCACCCCTCTACCCCTCTACTACCCCTCTACCCTACTACCCCTCTACTCCCCCTCTACTACCCCTCTACCTGTCTACTACCCCTCTACCCCTCTTCTACCCCTCTATACCTCTACCCCTCTTTCACCCTTCTACTCCCCCTCTACCCCTCTTCTACCCCTCTACCCCTCTTCTACCCCTCTACCCCTCTTCTACCTTTCTATCCCTCTACCCCTCTACCACATTTCTACTCCTGTTCTACTCTTCTACCCCTCTACACCTCTTCTATTCCTCTTCCACCCCCTGCTACCCCTCTTCTACCACTCTTCTACCCCTCTTCTACCCCTCTACCCCTCTATCCCCCTTCTACCCTTCTACCCCTCTACCCTTCACCTACCCCTCTTCAACCCCTCTACCCCTCTACTAACCCTCTGCACCTGTAACCCTCTTCTACCTCTCTACTACACCTCTACCCTATGACCCCTCTACTTCCACTCTTCTACCCCTCTACCTCTCTTCTCCCCATCTACTCCTCTTCTATCCCTCTACACCTCTTCTACCCCTCTACAGCCCCTCTACCCCTCTACACCTCTTCTACCCCTGTACTACTTCTCTACCCTACTACCCCTCTTCTACCCCTCTACCTATCTTCTACCCCTCTTCTACCCCTTTACACCTCTACCCCTCTTCTACCCATCTACTACCCCTCTACCCTACTACCCCTCTTCTACCCCTCTACTGCCCCTTTCCTACCCCTCTAGCTCTCTACTACCCCTCTACCCCTCTTCTGCCCCCTACCCTTCTTCTATCCCTCTACCCCTCTTCTACCCTTCTACCCCTCAACCCCTCTACTACCCCTCAACCCCTCTACTACCCCTCTGCCCCTCTACTACCCTTCTACCCCTCTTCTTCCCCTTTACCCCTCTTCTACTGCTCTTCTACTCTTCTACCCCTCTATCCCTCTTCTACCCTTCTCCCCCTCTTCAAACCATCGACGCCTCTACTTCCCCTCTACTCCGCTACTACCCCTCTACCTCTCTACTACCCCTCTACCCTACTACCCCTCTACTACCCCTCTACTTCCCCTCTACTACCCCTCTACCTCTCTACTACCCCTCTACCTTTCTTCTACCCCTCTTCTACCCACTTCTACCCCTCTTCTACCCCTCTACCCTCTTCTACCCCTCTACACCTCTTCTACCCCTCTACTGTCCCTCTACCCCTCTACACCTCTACCCCTCTACTACCTCTCTACCTCTCTACCCCTCTCCTACCTCTCTACCTTTCTTCTACCCCTCTTCTACCCCTCTACACCTCTACCCCTCTTCTACCCATCTACTACCTCTCTACCCTACTACCCCTCTTCTACCCCTCTACTGCCCCTTTACTACCCTCTAGGACTCAACTACCCCTCTACCCCTCCTCTGCCCCTACCCTTCTTCTACCCCTCAACCCCTCTTCTACTTCTCTTCTAACCTTCTACCCCTCTACCTCTCTACTACCCCTCAACCCCTCTACTACCCCTCAACCCCTCCACCCCTCTACTACCCCTCTGCCCCCTTACTACCCTTCTACCCCTCTTCTTCCCCTTTACCTCTCTACTACCCCTCTACCATTCTACTACCCCTCTACCTCTCGACCCCTCCTCTACCCCTTGTCTACCCTTCTACTCCTCTTCTACCCCTCTACCCCTTTTCTACCCCTCTTCTACCCCTCGTCTACCCCTCTACCCCTCTTCTACCCCTCCACCCTCTTCTACCCCTCTACCACCCCACTATCCCTCTTCTAACCCTACCCTCTTATACCCCTCTACCACCCCACTATCCCTCTTCTAACCCTGTACCCCTCTTATACCCCTCTACCACCCCTCTAGCCTTCTTCTACCCCTTTACCCCTCTTCTACCCCATACTATCCCTCTACCCCACTTCTACCCTTCTGCCCCTCAACCCCTCTACCTCTCTACTACCCCTCTACTACCCCTCGATCCTTATACTACCCCTCTATCCCTTTTCTACCCCTCTACCCCACTTCTACCCCTCTATCCCCTTCTACCCTTCTACCCCTCTTCTATCCCTCTTCTACCCCTCAACCCCTCTACTGCCCCTCTACCCCACTTCTACCCCTCTTCTACCCCTCTTCAAAGCCCTCTACTACCCCTCTTTCCCTTTTCTACCCCTCTAACCCTCTTCTACCCTTCTACCATTCTAACCCTCTACCCCGCTTCCACCCCTCTACCCCCCTTCTACCCCTGTATCCTCCTTCTACCCCTCTACCCTTCATCTACCCCTCTTCAACCCCTCTACCCCTCTACTAACCCTCGCACCTCTACCCCTTTTCTACCCCTCTACTACACCTCCACCCTATGACCCCTCTACTTCCACTCTACTACCCCTCTACCTCTCTTCTCCTCCTCTACCCCTCTTCTACCCCTCTATACCTCTACTGCTCTTCTACCCATCTACTACCCCACTACCCTACTACGCCTCTACTTCCTCTTTACTAGCCCTCTAGCTCTCTACTACCCCTCTACCCCTCTTCTACCCCTACCCCTCTTTTACCCCTCTACCTCTCTACTCCTCTTCTACTCTTCCACCCCTCTTCTACCCCTCATCTACCCTTCTACCCCTCTACTAACCTTCTACTACTCCTCAACCCCTCTACTACCCCTCTTCCACCCCTCTACTACCCTATTAACCCTCTTCAACCCCTCTACTACTTCTCTACCCTACTACCCTCTACTTCCCCTCTACCTCTCTTCTGCTACCCCCTTCTACCCCTCTGCCCCTCATCTACCCCTCAACTGCCCCTCTACCCTACAACCCCTCCACTACCCCTCTACTACCCCTCTACCTCTCTACTACCCATCTACCCATCTTCTACCCCTCTTCTACCCACTTCTACCCCTGTTCTACCCCTCTACCCTCTTTTACCCGTCTACCCCTCTTCTACCCCTCTATCCCTCTATCCCCCTTCTAGCCCTCTATCCCCCTTCTACCTCTCTACACCTCTTCTACCCCTCTACTGTCCCTCTACACCTCTACCCCTCTACCCCTCTACTCTACCTCTCTACCCTACTACCCCTCTACCTCTCTTCTACCCCTCTATACCTCTACACCTCTTCTACCCATCTACTACCCCTCTACCTTACTACCCCTCTTCTACCCCTCTACTGCCTCTTTACTACCCCTCTAGCTCTCTACTACCCCTCTACCCCTCTTCAGCCCCTACCCTTCTTCTACCTCTTGACCTCTCTCTCTACCCCCTACCCCTCTTCTACTCCTCTACCCCTTTTCTACCCCTCTGCCACCCCTCTACTACCCAATTACCCCTCTTCTACCCCTCTACTAACCCTCTACCCTACTACCCTCTACTTCCCCTCTACTGCCACTCTACCTCTCTTCTACACCTCTACCCCCTTCTACCCCTCTTCTACCCCTCAACTACCCCTCTACCCTACTACCCCTCTACTACCCCTCTGCTTCCCCTCTACTACCCCTCTACCTCTCTACTACCCCTCTACCCTTCTTATACCCCTCTTCTACCCACTTCTACCCCTGTTCTACCCCTCTACCCTCTTTTACCCATCTACCCCTCTTCTACCCCTCTACCCCTCTATCCCCCTTCTAGCCCTCCATCCCCCTTCTACCCCTCTACACCTCTTCTACCCCTCTACTGTCCCTCTACACCTCTATACCTCTACCCCTCTACTCTACCTCTCTACCCTACTACCCCTCTACCTCTCTTCTACCCCTCTTCTACCACTCTATACCTCTGCCTGCCCCTCTTCTACCCCTCTACTACCCCTCTACCTTTCTACCACTCTACTACCCCTCTACTTCCCCTCTACTACCCCTCTACCTCTCTACTACCCCTCTACCCTTCTTCTACCTCTCTGCTACTCTTCCACTCTTCCACCCCTCTACCCCACTTCTACCCTTCTACCCCTATTCTACCCCTCTACTACCCCTCTACCCCTCCACTACCTAACCCCCTCTACTACCCCTCTACCCCTCTACCACCGCTCTACTACCCCTCTACTACTCCTCTACCCCTCGACTATCCTTCTACCCCTCTTCTACCCCTCCAGCCCTCTTCTACCCCTCTACTACCCCTCTACCCTACTACCCCTC
>NW_028252433.1:0-93104 GCF_964263255.1 Lissotriton vulgaris
AATAGTTTACCTGGGGAAATTGCAGTGGTTAATTGTGCAGCTCATCAAAGTGGCAGTAGATATGCTGCCGTGGGTAACAGATACGTGGATTCAATGAGATGGTATTGTGCTTTGGTGGCCTGTACATTTAATGTAAATTTCACTCTCAAATGGAAAGAAGAGAGTTCATTTACAATGTTGAAGAACATCACTGATACATGGGATGAATTGAAGAGAGCACAGGAAACTATTTCAGCGGCAGAACAGTGCATTGGATAAAAGCAGGTTGTGAGAAAAATGCAACTGACGTTTGGATGTCTGCTGAGGGGAGACCAGCATTGCCTGATAGCTTGTTTTTTCCAATGATACAGTATTATGATGGATGCACTCATTTAAGTAGGGATGCAATAGTGAGACTCTTTAGGGAAAGTTGGTACAGTCCTAGATTTCTAATGTTGGCAGACAAAATTCGCCATGGGTGCTTAGTATATCAACAAATGAATGAAGGAAAAACAACACATGGTACACTGGCACACATAGGGAGATCAGGTGGTCCATTCAGCAGGATACAGATGGACCTTATTGAGATGCTGGTTTACAACGGGCTAGTATATGTCCTTGCCCTTGTGTGCCTGTTTTCCAGATGGGTAAATAATAGCCTGACTGTTGCAAAACTGTTATTGCGTGAGTTGATACCAAGGCATTGAATGTTATTTCTCTTGAGTCAGATAGAGGAACTCATTTTAATAATGAAGTTCTGAACATGATCTGCACAGCCTTGCAAATTAAACAAAGATTATACTGCAGTTACAGACCTTAAGCTACTGTAATAGGTGAACAGGTAAACAGGACTGTCAAGTCTCAATTGACAAAAGTTTGCGCTTCAACTTCTTTCAAATAGCCAGAAGCACTACCCTTGATGTTATTGAGTATTCAAAATACTCTGGACAGGAAGACAGGGTTGTTGCACACAATTCCCATGGGCAGGGCCATGAGATTACCTGCTGTCCCCACAAATGTTCTTTTGACAATATTATTTTGGATTACTGCAAAGGATTTGCTGATATGATCCATTCTATTTCCAATTAGGATTTGGCGGCAACAAAAGATCGACACCAAGAACAGTGCCACAAACTCAGTCTAGTGTTTGGGTGATGATCGAGAAGCATGTTTGGAAGACTTGCCCAGAACCCAGATAGAAAGACCCCTTCCAGGTCATTTTGATGACAAATGTGACTGTTAGGTGTGCTGGAGTTCCCAACTGCATTCATGCCTCACACACCAAGTAAGTGACAAACCCAGAGGAAGAAATTGTGTTCTATGATCCTGAACAAAGAACATTGGTGACTGCACCACCACCTGAAAGACCACCCAGCATGGTTGCCTATACAACAGCAAGAGAAACAGAGGGGTGAAGATCAACGAGCTGAACAAGAAAGTCAAGTGCCTGAAATTACAGAGTGGAATCAAGTCTCTAATGAAAAAGAAGCAGAGACTAATCCTCAGAATGGAATTTCCACTAAAATTGTGTCCGCACAAACAGATGATCCAGGTGAAGGAATGAGTACTAGATCAAGAAGAATAAATCAATAAGTTGAACGTACACAAAGTTATCCAATTGAATCAGCAACTACCCTGCCAGGGTATATTTTGTGGTCCCCTATGGGATCCTTAGATCTCAATGAATGGTGACATGAAATATGTATCAGAGCCAAATACACATCACACAAAGTTCATTTGACTTTTTTTGGGTTTATATTAAGTTTGTATGAAAAAGTTCATCTGGATCATAGAGATTGACATGGGTTACATTTAACTCTACATATCATATAAGATAGGGGAAGGTAGACAGTTTTCTCACAATACATTAGTTGAACAAAAAAGGATTCATAAAATATATACACGTCCCACAAACTCCCAGACACACCAACTAGACTCACATTCCCTTTCAGATTCACCAGATACAGATATACACGATCACATACATCTATTCATAACATGGTTCATCAAGGCCTGCAGAAAGAATATCATGTGGCTGCATAGACAAAGGTCAAGTTGTGGAGGCAAGCGGGTAGAGAAAAGGTAGTTAACAATACCTAAACTTTAGCCATCCACAACGTTTACGCCAACACGCGTTTTGGTGTAGGGCCTATTTAGGCTGCACCTTCATCAGGGCGGTGATGTACCAGGGGGCAGGGACTCACACACAGTTTCCAAACAACATGAAGTGGGTATACACCAGAGTGGGTAACACGCTCTCCAAGCTGCAGTGTTTAACAAATATCTGTGATGAGAAGTCATCTCCTGCATGAGCGAAGGTATTCGGGGGTTTTATTTAAGCAGGGGGTTCTAGAATCCTTGGTCAGGCCAGGATAGAAAAATGTTCGATAAGTATTTGAATCGAGATAGCCTTTCCTGGGACAGGAGCTGTAGGTGTATGGAATTTCTCCAGTCTAGAGTTCTCTCTCTGGGTGGGCGGCGTTTAATTAAGTCGATTGCCGTCTTCCAGTTGCCGAGGTTCTAAGTGATACGCGCAGCGGCGTTTTCTTCAGAGGGCAGGTAGGTGGGACTACCGCAGTTGTGGCTTGAGGTACATACAGTGAGTCAGGGCCCTGAATTCTAAGGCTCCATACAGACTGCAGGGCGGTGTCCTCTTTCTTTCACAAAGTTATGTAATAGTAAAACCTGAGAAGAAGCTTGTCAATAGCTTGAGTACCAGTGACAATATCTAAAGAAACTGAATTCAGTAATATAAAGATTCAAATCAACAAACTCTGAGAAGATCAAACAGAGCAAGGGTGCCTTGTCACAGATACTCAGCACCTGAATGGCCATACTACATAAACACAACATTGAATTTCCCCTTGGAAGATTTATGCAAAGTGAGTCCTGAACTGTTCAAACACTCTTGAGAACAATATGAAAACTTGAGGGTAAAAGAATTAAAAGAATGGGATGAAAAAGAAACCTTAAAAGAACTGATTGAAGAAAAACAAAAATGAATTGTGCTGTTAATCCTTGTCATTTTATTTTCTAATTTTACAGAAGATCAACCTTGGCCGAGTGAGCAGCAGAAGAGTAATGATAACATAGTAGAAGTCCTTCCAAATTGTCTTCGTTGATGGACTTTACTTGTTACGTGTCTTGTTGTTCACCTTTTCATTCCCTTTACTGTAAAGCGCTCTGCTACCTTCGGGTCTTGTTAGCGCTATAGAAAACTTCTAAATAAATAAATAAATAAGTACGCAGAGTTGGGTTAAGGACTGTCGAATTAGTAACTGAGATTTCTAAAGACTAACATTATCAAAGTAACATGGAAAAAAATGAGAACTGCTGAATTCAAGAAACTGACTCACTGAGAAATGTGTTGCATTATAAATAAGTGTAAATATATCATATGCTCAAGTTTACTTATAACAGTAATATTGATTTCTATAGTACTAATAGGATTTTATATAACGTCAGAAAGAAAACCCAAAGTAAAGAACTCCACTAAACCACATACATAAATTAACAAACAGGATCAACTTAAATATTCTTTTGCTATCTATAGGAAATATGATTTCTCGACTAAAGTTTACTCTAGATTAGTACTAGAATACACTAATGATATGGATGCAAAGATTGTTATGTCTGCACACAATTACCAACGTATGTTTCTGAAGAAGTAACATACCACCACATGCTTTTATAATATGCTAGTTCATGCAGTATATTATTTTCATTGGTTTATAGAAGTGCACATTTTGAAAATTTCTATTCTATGATTGAATACTTTCTAGGGTTCCTTTTAGTAGAAAAAATTAATTTATGCACACATGCAAAGGAAATGGATACAGCCTGGTATTATTTATTTCCACACAGACCACTAGATATTGGTAAGGCTTACAAGAACAATCTAACATGTTTGATGAGACAAATGGAGAAAATATACATAATGTCTAAGAGGAAAGGCACACTAACAGAACATGAACTAGTTATAATAGTAGTGATGTTGTAGAAAATATTTGGAGAAAGGAAGAGAACGAATTCAGAAAGAAAATGGTTTACCCTAAATTAAGAGCAGAAAGCCAGCATAAAGGGAAATTTTGTCTATACAGACGAAGGACACAAAAACGAACCAGTCATATAGGAATTAGTAGTTGTGAACACGCATTTGAATTGACAAG
This sequence comes from Lissotriton vulgaris, assembly GCF_964263255.1. NCBI lineage: Eukaryota > Metazoa > Chordata > Amphibia > Caudata > Salamandridae > Lissotriton > Lissotriton vulgaris. Next base: position 4,149 of record NW_028252433.1, read on the forward strand.
AGAAACTTGGCAAATTTTGCAGGGAGACAAATAACGAGATTTCGGGGTTTACTATATTAGCGGACTAAATGCTTATTTCTTGGTGCCTACAATGTAATGAACAGGGGTTCTGCCCAAATTACCCTCGCATACCTGGGCAAGGAGCATCAAAGGATGAAAAAGTAGAAGAAAAGGTACTGAGGAATCAATGACATATATGCTATTTCAAAACAAGATACAATTTATTATCCTGTTTTATACAGTAGTTTCTGTTATCATTAAATGATATGAATGGAAAAGGACAGTATTCAAAGTCAAAAGACAAGGAGGTCAACAAGTGTACAGTGTATAAAAAACAACAACAAAACCTATCAAAGCAATATATACATTATATATACAACAGTGTGTACCCTCAACAAAAAGAAAAAAAGAGAAGAGCACATTCAATTTTCTGTAAATACCCACTCCTCAATTTGGGTGGAGTATCACAACCAAGGTAGTCCTTAAAGCGCAAAGGTTATAATTTCTCCTAAAAAAAAACAATATAGTTTTTGTACAGAGCGCTTGGTAATATTTACAAAGTATATACAGTATATTCGGACTCCTTAATCAGATGTCGACGCAGTCGCGGTCGCGTTTCCGCCAACAGTATCTTGTGGCTTCATCAGGACAAGGGTACTGGAAAAACACACATAAAATATAATATACACAAACCCTAAAAACAAACTATGCCGCAACAAACCTCTCACCCGTGAATGGCAATGCAGTGCCCAATGAACAGTGAACAACCATAAAGACCAAGGAAGTCAAACCAAAGCCCAAACGAGCCCAAAAGAACACTAATGTAATAAGAAACAGTGACTCTATATAAACGCCAAAGGTGCCTAGAAATGAAGGAAAAAGTAGAATATCCAGAGCGTGTACAGGATACAAAAAGTTTTCAGACCCACTCACCAATATAAACTCAACCTTCCACCCTGTGTATCACGTGAAAGTCTATCAGGATTTACACTAGCAATCGAACAAGAGCATCTAAATGCACTCAAAGCACTATCTGCGCCAATATGGGGTATAGATACCTTTAAGTGGCTCACGGTGTCACCCCCACACTACACACGGGGGACACACCCCGAAGGGGTGCAGCCAACCTCTTCTTACACATGCAAAGGAAATGGATACAGCCTGGTATTATTTATTTCCACACAGACCACTAGATATTGGTAAGGCTTACAAGAACAATCTAACATGTTTGATGAGACAAATGGAGAAAATATACATAATGTCTAAGAGGAAAGGTACACTAACAGAACATGAACTAGTTATAATAGTCGTGATGTTGTAGAAAATATTTGGAGAAAGGAAGAGAACGAATTCAGAAAGAAAATGGTTTACCCTAAATTAAGAGCAGAAAGCCAGCATAAAGGGAAATTTTGTCTATACAGACGAAGGACACAAAAACGAACCAGTCATATAGGAATTAGTAGTTGTGAACACGCATTTGAATTGACAAGAGAAACTTGGCAAATTTTGCAGGGAGACAAATAACGAGATTTTGGGGTTTACTATATTAGCGGACTAAATGCTTATTTCTTGGTGCCAGCCGATTGGGAGGGTATTTGCTATTTAGACATACTGTGCAAAGCTTAGATGCATTAACAATGACACCATAACACAGATAGAAACAAGATGTTGAAACTAAGACAGGCTTAGTAGGAGACATATTTGGAGCAATCTTTACACCTCTAGGTATTATATTAAATGATGAAAAGCGTTCACTGACAAAATGATAAAAACCCAAAACATCATGGTTAAAAATATTTTGTTAAAAATATTGAACACAAAAATGAAGTATTCCTATATTAATAATGTAAATGACAAAAATATTGAAAACACATATTGTTTTACAACTAATATCGAAAAATATGTACAGAAATATAATTTTCTAAGATACATATAGTTAAACATAGTAAACATTAAGGCATCGATTATGATACGGCCTGTAAAGGCTCAAACCTTTAGTCAAAGCCTCTAGGGCCGCATTGTAATGGGCCGGCCGGTTTCCTTTCTGACTGCCTCATTACGATGGAGGCCGTCGGAAAGGAAACCAGCCAGTCATTCCGGCTAGCTTCTGTAATCTAAAGGATGAGTCTTTCTGCATTTAAGATTATGATCACGCTCTCCGACATGGTTTCCATGTTAATGAGTATTCAAAATACTCCGGACAGGAAGTATGGACATGGAAATCATGTCGGAAAGCGTGTTGGGGGTCCCCAACAGGATCCTCTTTGGTGCACGGCAAATAGGTTTGCCTCTTTTGAATGTGGCTTCAAGCAGATATGTTCTATTACCTTACTCTCAAATACTTTTTCTAGATTGATATTGTGAACTGTTTTGTTTAGCATGATATTTCTGATAATTTATGTTACCTTGTTTTGGTTGTATGGCCCTTTGCGTTTTTCTGTACACTATTACTGATTTTTAGTGCTATTTGTCCTTTTCAGAGTGACGACTGTTGCTTCTGCAACTTTGTCGGACATCTGTTCTGGGACACCTTCGTTTCTATTTGTGTATGCATGCCCTCTATTCGCTCCGTTTTGCCCGATTTTGCCTTGCTTTTATGTAAGCGCGATGTGGCCCTGTCTGGACCTCGCTGATATTTTTTCTGGTTTTGGGAGCCTGCCGGCTCTCTCCGGACTTTGTTTCTCCCCATTTGAGTCCGGGCTCGCTGGCAGGTGCTAACCTTGGGCTTGCCGGCTTTCCCTAAGGAAAGACCCTTGGCAACCATGAAGGGACGTGCACTGCGCATGCATCGCACAGGTTGCTGAGGTCCTGTGAGGCGTCCAATACTAAAAAAAGAGCAAATTTAGGAATGCAATTGCATTGCCTAGCAACGTGCTCCTGTGGATGCCTGCACCCTGTGAACTGGTGCAGGGATGAACCGCAACTCTCATTTCACTATGGGAGCATGCATTATTGTCTGTTTATGCCCGTAATGCATGCTTCCATAGTGAAATATGGGAATGCAACCGAACCGTGTTTGTCGCATCTTAATAAGGCTTTTGGGACCACCGACCCGGTGTCGGTCGGTCCCATGACTGTGTCGCCCGACATCGTGATGAGCCCCTTACTATTTTAACAAAAAGCAGTAATATAATGTAAACTAACTATATTTAAACAATATAAAATATATATATATATATATAAACACACACACACATGCATATATATATATATATATATATATATATATGTAAGTGTGTATGTTTCTGTACACCTATAAGATGTAAAATTATTATATATACTACTACCACGGGCGTGGGGGGGGGGCGGAAGAAGCAGAGCTTCTTTTTGGTATATATCTATACTACTATAATAAAGGAAGAACGTTCAGCCTTTGAGGCGGGTAAACTCGGGAACCACAGTGCCAATCCACACACCCGATACACCGTTGGAATCGTCAGGGTGTGTAGATGGTTATAGGCTATATAAATTAAAAAAAACGTTATTTAAAAAATTTACAGTAAAAAAAAGTAGTCCCTCCAAAGTAGCGCCGGCCGTGACGTGCATGCTCACGTCAGGAGCGTGGGGAGGAGCGGCGTCCAGGAGCGCGCTGAGTAGCGGCGGACATGGTGCGGGGAAGGAGCGGTGATGTGAGGAGCAGCGAACAGGCCAGCGGCGGTGCGAGCAGCGGACAGGCTGAAGGAGCGGCGGCTGAGGTAAAGGAGCGGCGGACATGGCACGGGGAGGATCGGTGACGTGAGGAGCAGCGGACAGGCCAGCGGCGGTGGGAGCAGCGGACAGACGGGAGGAGCAGCGGCTGAGGTAAGGGGACCCATGTCGGGGCAGGCGGGGGTCGGGGCAGGCAGGGGTCGGGGCAGGCGGGGGTCGGGGCAGGCAGGGGTCGGGCAGGTGGGGGTCGGGGCAGGCGGGGGACAGGCCGGGTGGGGGCCCAGGCGGCTGGACAATGTCGGGCGGGAGGGGGTCGGGAAAGCCTGTTGCTCCCAGACAAGGTCGGGACTGGCTGCTAGTATATATATATATATATATATATATATATATATATATATATATATATACATATATATATATATATATATATATATATATATATATACATATATATACATATATATCTAATACATGTAATTATTAAATAAACTGGAGAAAATTGAAAAAGCATACCAAATTTAATTACACATAAACATTTAAGCCATATAAAAGAATACATTTCACTAAATATATATTATATATTACAAACACTACTAATTAAAACAATATAAATTTGAATACACAAAACATAATAATATAATTTTAAACAATTTGAAAAAAACAATAACATTCTAGGAATAATACATACACTATGCCCACTCCAGTCTGTTCAACAGTGGGGAAATCGTTGGAATCAGGAGGGGTAAGATGTAATATTCCCACTCCAGTCTGTGCAACAATAAGGAAAGCGTTGGACTTCGTCTGGATTAAATTTACTATTCACACTCCAGTCTGTGCAACAGTAGGGAAAGCGTTGGACTCAGGTGAGGTCAAATGCACTATTCCCATTCCAGTCTGTGCAACAGTAGGAAAAGTGCTGGACTCAGGAGGGGTAAAATGTACTATTCCCACTCCAATCAGTGCAACAGTAAGTAAAGCCTTGGACTCTGGAAAATTACAATCTACTATTCCCACTCCAGTCTGTGCAACAGTACGGAAAGAGTTGGACTTAGGAGGGGTATCATTTACTATTGCCACTCCAGTCAGTGCAACATTATGCAACGTGTTGGACTCAGGAGTGGCAAAATGTACTATTGCCATTCCAGTAGGGAAAGTCCTTCACTTCAGAAACATACATTATTTTAATACAAGTATTAATTTCATAACATTATAAAAAGATTAACTTAAAATTAAATAATTCAAAACAAGAATTTTTTTAATTAATTTAAGAAAAACATAATTATTATTTCATTACATTCCCACACTATTGTCCCACATACCTAATAACGCACATTTACCATATATCTAAATTAAAATAGTGTAATTATTAAACAATTTGTATAATTTATTAACAATAATTAATAATATATACATATTTTCTATTTATTCAATTAATATTTGATTAATTCCCCATGCTATACATCTACACAATCCCAATAAAATGCGTCCAAAATATAAACTAAATAAACTAAAAAAAATAGAATTATATGATTTGAATAATTAACTAAGCATTAATTAAATAATGATTAATCAATAATAATTGATTAATCTATTTTTCATGTAGTTAACTTCCCACCCTATGCCCCTGAAAACTCAACAACCTGCACCTAAAAGATAACCTTAAAAACTATTATTTACACAATTGACATACTTAACAATCAAATAAATAACTAATATGAATTAAAACATATATAAATTAATTATACTTAATGAACTTCTCTCCCTGTACCCCTACTAACCTCATAACCCATCACAGCTTTATAGATTACTATTTTGCAATTAAATGAAAAATATAAATAACTTACATTTACAAACTGTATTTAAAAACATTTACAACAATTACACAAATGTAAATCATATACAATGAAAATATCATATAAGGACAGAAATAAACTTAACAAGCTATATTTCTAACCTTAAAACATCTATATTTTTGCACAGCATATTTTTACGTTATGATGTTAAAAATTCTATATTTCTGCAACTCAATATTTTGTCAGACTAACAATGAAAAGATTAGAAAACTGGCTACTGATGTTAACAAAAAGGCAATAAGCACATCTGGAGCTTTACTCATAATTAACACTGAATTAATTGCTATACAGTCACTGGTACTTCAAGACTGACTTGCACTAGACATTTTATGCACATAGAAAGGCAAAGTCTGCAAAATGCTTAAGTTAACACACTGCCGTTCATATACACCTAACGGAATTAAGAAAATTGAAGGTTATGGAAAGAATATTTCAGGTTTAGAACCTGAATTCCATGAATGGGAAACACTGAAGGTCTGACTTTTGGTGGAGTGATGACGTTTTAGTGCCAACCGCTGTGCTACCACTCCACCAAAGGTCACTGCTGCCCTGCCAGATTACAACCAATTTTGTGGTCTGGTGGCCGGGCCTTTTAGAGGTCCTGCTGCAGTGTGTCCCCATGCATGCATCCCCAGGCTGAGGGGGAAGGCTCCCTTTGTTTGAGCACCGCCATCCTTCTCTTGGATGAGAGCCATCCATGAAAATGCTGGCTGTTCTGAAACTTTTAATATGCTTGATGGTGCTGCAGCGGCAACACCTGCATATTACATAGCCCCTGACTACTGCGTCACAGCCAGGGAACATCAGTTCCTGGGAGGAGCCGGCAGTCCAATTACGATCTGACCACCAAATGGCCTAATAACGAGTCTGGCTTAGACTCCGAGGACTGCCAGTCCTGTGGTGGCGCTGTGGTGGCGGTACAGCCACCGGCGCACCGGCGGTCCAACCACCTTAATATGACAGGCATTTACTGTATTTTTTTAAAGAGATAGAATAATTGGAGTAGATTAATTAAAGGATGATGTAAGTTTGGGAGTGTTGATCATATGAGCCTGTTAGTTGAATGATCTTTATAATGAAGTTAAGAGTTAGGAAAGGATGTTTGGGAGTCCAGAGTAGTACGAAAGGTCTGGTGGTTGCAACTGGGTAGTCATAGTTAGATATTGCTAAAAACGTTGGCGCCATTTGATGAACCTTCATAAAACTTTCTGGGAAAAAAGGGAGGTCTCAAAATTAAAAATACCCATGCAATTTCAATAGGGATTTTTCAGCAGCAATGCAGCCAATACGGCTCACGGAATTACACAAAATTTGGCAACAAGCTGGAACTTGGGCCAACAAATGTGTTTTTTGTGATTTGGTGTAAATCCATTCAGAAGTTTTTGAGAAATTAAGGTTCAAACATATTCATGCATCTAGACGGTTGGGTTCAAGGGACCCTGAACTTAAAAAAAGTATTCTCATTGGCCTAGTTAGCTTATTTTTTACCTTGGACCTTCTCACTCCCGTGGCAGTGAAGGTCCGATAGGAGCGAGCAATCAGATAGGCTGGTCGCAACACAAACAAAAACGTGGCAGCAGCCATTTCATTACTCCAGGGACTTAAATCCCTTCCCTGCAAATTGGTTAAAAAATGCATGACGGGCAGTGTATAAATACGCTACCACCTAGCCCTAGTAAAGAGGTCCCCTTGGTTTAAAATGTAAAAACAATTGCAGAAGTCTCATGATACTCCTGCAGGATCATGGAAAATAAAAGGTGTTAAAAATGTTATTTAACTTTAAATGAACTCGGGCTGGGGCAGGTCCCAGGAGTCGATTGATATCATTATTGAGGGGGTCAACAACCTCCCTGAGCCATTTCAACCCTGGGTACTCACACCCGGGGCCAGCTGTGGAAATTAAGAAGGAGTATAGAGCACAGCCCCCTCACTGAGCCTCTTGGTGGCCCAGGGGATGCAATTACTGGGGCTCTTTTCTTTTTTATGGTGAGGGAATCACATGCCTCCCACCTGAGCCTCTTAAGGTCCTAGGTACCCTAATGCCCTGGGTCCAATTTTTTTTTAAAGGGGAATGGTGCGTGACCCACCTATGTGAGCTGAGAAAGGCTCCTGGGACCATATATCCCTCAGGGCTACAATTTTTGAAGGAGTGGGGGGCAAGGCCCCCTCCCTGAGCCAACACAGGCCCCAGGGGCCCCATTGCTGGGGCCATGCTGAGTCTACCTGAGGGACCCTGTTTCCCTGCCCACAAGAACATTGGTTGGGAGTTGAAAGCATGCTCCAGCCGGTTCTAGCCTCTATACGTTTCACGAAAAACACAAAAAATGATGGGGGAATACTTACAATGTGTCTAACCACATTCAATCGTTCTGAGTAGCATCCGTTCCCATCTTTTTTTGCTAATTTGTTTCCCTGCCAGCACTCTTGTGAGCCGTAAACTGAGATTGCTCCCACACAGGATAAGCAATGAAAATACCTGCTCCCGCTGGGAGGAAGCAATGCTAACTCCTGCATTACCAGGGATGGGTGCATCGAGGAGCTTGTTGGGCCGGGGGTGAAATGGGCTCTGCCCACTGCCCTCAATGTTGTTTGCTATAGGTGCCCAGGTTGGCACCGGCCCACCCACATTAGATCCGAGAGCCCATACAGTCTTGGGGGGATGGCCATGTGCTCCCCTTCCCTAGAAAAAAAGACCCTGGGAAATGTGGTCACTGGGGTCTGTAAAGGAGATTGGCCATATGCCACCCTAAAGTTAGGAGTCCTAACTTTAGGACTCTTAAATACCTTTTGTGCATACCGAAAGTCCTAAAGTTAGGATTTTTCTCAGTTTAGGAGTAGTAAAGTTAGGACTCCTAACTTTAGGATTCCTAAATGCCTTCTGTGAATAACGAAAGTCTTAAAATTAGGATATTTCTCAGTTTAGTAATAGTAAAGTTGAGAAAAATCCTAATTTTAAGACTTTCGGCATTCAAATCATTACTTAAAAAGACTATCATATAACACTAATAATAAATACAAGGATAACATTTTTTAAAACTATGCAGCGTTAAAAACACACAAATATACAATTCATAAATCGTTTCCACAGGTAAGAATTTTTTCTACAGATAAGATCTTCTCCTTCGCCACATGGCATCAGTAAAGCGTGAGACTGAGAATACAACTGGGCTAGAAGTATTACTCTTGAGTATTCTGAGGGCCTCTTTGTAATGTTTAAATCACATGTTTTTGCAAAGTTGGATAAGCCAACGTTGCCGTATGGTTTTATATGTCGAGAAAAAAAAGAAAATGTGGGACTCAGATTCTTCTTTGGCCCCACACGCTGGACATTCTACTGAATTGATGGGCGACCATTGATGGAGAAGGCCCTGAACGGGAGTGTACCATATCTAAATTGTAGATAATATTTCCTGGCTGTGGAGGGTAAAATTTCATCTAAGAATGGTTTGACTATATAGGCATCTTTTAGATTAAAAAACTGAGCAGTAAGTGGGCCCAGACAGGAATTACCAAGGATGGCCTCTAGTCTATTTCTGCGGTCCAGCTTATCCAATTCAGCACGCGACAACTGGGCGCAGACAACGGCAGGATTAGACCAAAGGCCAGGTATGTCTAGTCTCGCACACTCCTTTTTTATGAAGGCAAACCAAGGTATTTTGTTCACCCCAGGGAGGGGTAATACCTCTTCCAAGGCTGATCTAAAGTGAATTAATTCAGCATTCACCCACAGCCTGCGCCAGTAGATCATAGGGCGAAGGGCAACTTTGTCTTCTAAAGGTCTAATACCGAGGTCCATTCTCAACGGGGTAAGGGGGGTACTGGATGGGAGAGCCAGCAGGGATCTCAAAAATTTGATTTTCCGTCTTGCTAATACCACCCACTGGGCGATGACCCCATAGTTCAGCTCCGTATAGAATTGCTACCCTAGCTTGAGCTTCATGAATTTCAATAATTGATGCAACTGGTTTGGTTGAGGACTCTTGGTGCAATTTTAGAATACCTCCCGTAATCTGGGCAAGTCTAAGTTTGGCCTTTGCCAATTGGGGGGCCCAGTCCATTTTGTCCGTTAGAGTGATACCCAGGTATTCAAAAACAGTGACCCTGTCCAAAGCTATTTTTATGAAAAAACGGGGTTGACCCTGTGTCCCTCAGAACCTGGGTAGTTAATGATTAAATATAAAATGGTTCTGTCGGGTGACAACATAAATAATTTGCAAATGCTATTACATGCAACAAAGAAACCTCCCTCTGACAAAAACTCACAACAGGTTCTCACAATGAATGGAAAGAAAGCCTGTATAAATCTTGTTGTGTCTTTATATTTCTCAAAATTCATTCAAAACAATTCAATAAATGACTGTCAATATATTGATAAAGGTGCAAAGAGTGACAATAGTGAATAGTGATCACATGACAGAAGCAATATGTACAATAATAATGAGTTTCAATATAAACAATCTATACAAATATATACAAGTTTGAATTTCATAAAGGCCATCAGCAGTGTGATTTTTCAAAATCTTATTTGTTTCTGTCAGTTTGTTGGGATTCTGGAATTCTAGGGCCTATAAGAAAATGTCGACGTTTCAACCCTTAGGGCGCCAATGTTTGAGCTCGCGGCGGGTCTTTCTCAAGACATTTGTACATGGCACAACAGTCCTTGGTTCCAAGTGCATGTAAGTCACCTGGACCGGGTTGGCGTAAAGTCCTTAAATCGATCAATTTGGAATAAGATTTCACTGCAATTCACGGCTGCTCTTCCATCGGTTGCAAACAGTCAGCTTACCTGTCCAAAGCTATGCCACTCAAAGAGGGATTGGGACATCTGGTCTTAGGTGGGTTACAGACCACAAATTTCGTTTTTTGTGTATTAATCTCCAACCCCCTTATAAGACAAAAGTTTGCAAAGCTGTCCACGGCACGTTGGATTCCCATAGGGGATTTTGACAATAGAAGAGTGTCGTCTGCAAACATTAATGCCACCACCTGTTCGTTTCTCAATTTTGGGGCGTCAATGTCTTTAACACCTTTAAGGTGGGAACTCAAAGCATTAATGAAAAGACAAAATAAGGTCGGTGCCAATACGCACCCCTGTCTAACTCCTCTATTGACTGGGATTTTAGTTGTAAGACTACCCCATTTACCACTTCTAACTTGGGCAAAGTTATCAGAATGTAGTCTCCTAAAGATGTTAAGGAGATCAGAGGGTACCCCGATATCCTCCAAAACGTCCCACAGAATTTTACGGGACACCAGATCAAAGGCTGTTTTAAGGTTAACAATTATTAAGTAGAGGCTGTCACCCTCTACTCTCACGGTCTTCCAGTAAAGTAGTTGGAGCCTTAATAACTGGTCAACTTTGGAGGTATTTTCCCTAAAAGCTGCCTGGAAAGGACTAAGGATCTGCCGTACCTCCATCCAATTCTGGAGCCGATCAAGAATGATACGTGAGAATCATTTTTGACTCACATCAATCAGACTGATCGGACGGTAGTTGAGCGGAAGAAGTGGAGAACCTTTTTTGAAGACTGGTATGATCTCGGCTCCTACCCATGTAACTGGTAATGTGGCGCCCTGTAGAATTGCATTGAAGAACAGATAAAGGTAAGGGACCCAGATCCCGGTTTGATCTTTATAAAGATCGCCGGGGATTTTATCAAGGCCAGGCACCTTGCCAGCTGGGAGCCTATTTATAGCTAACTCTAGCTCCTTCATGGGTATTTTGGGCTCTAAACATTCGTTGGTAGAAGAGGTCAAGGTGGGAAAATCATTGTAGCTATTTTGGAACAAATTCTGGGATGGTAGTTGATCGGGGGGAACTACTAAAAGAGTTTCTTCAACCGGAGCGGCGTATAGGTTCTGAAAGTGGTCCACCCAACTCTCCGGTGCAATATTTGGAACAATAGCATTTTGGACTTCCTTGCTACCGGATCGGACTATGGACCAAAATTCTCTCATGTCCCTACAGCCAAGTGCGTTTTTTATAGCATCCCATTTAGTGTTCTCCCACTTCTGTTTGGCCTCTGACACCACTTTCTTATGCTCAAGCCTCTTGGTTTTTATTAATGGTCTATTCGCGGCTTTGATTGCAGCCAAGAGTGCCCCCTTTGCTATCCTGCAGTTGGAATCATACCATATATTGGTCTTCCTATTTTTCCTAGGTTTAACCATTGGTGGACTAAGTAGTAGGGTGAGGGCGCTAACTAACCCCGCGTGGATATTAAAGATTTGGTCTGCAGACAGGTCCTGCCCCAGGTCTAATAGGTCGCTCAAATCATCAAGAGCCCGAAGTACAGTTTGGTAGAGGGAACTCATTAGTTCTGGAGAACCCTTTACCATTGGCCATTTTAACCTTCTTCTATCATTAGATAATACTAATGACTCCTGATTTTCCTCTCTTGAACCCATATTTAAGCTCATCTCGGGAAGACCTAATTCAAGAACCAGGGCATTATGGTCACTCTCATGGCGAGGTAAGACCACAAAATCAATGACCTTAGACCAGATACTGGTCTCCACCAGAATATAATAAATACGGGAAGACTGTCCTGGACAAATAAAAGTATTCTTACCTTCCAAATCAGATTTTATACTGCCATTGCATGCTCTCAGGTAGTGGGCCAAAGTAATGGAATTCAATTGGAGAGCTATTGGTGAACATGCTCTTATCGGAGATATTTGCAAATCAGGAATGGACCACAAAGAGTCCTCAATATTCGAGATAGGTTCAATCAGACCCGGGAGTGGCTCATACTGGCAACTGAAGTCTCCTGCAACAATCAGAGTGCTCGCCCCCTTAACCATAGAAATAAGGTTGTCAAGGGAATCCAGTGTTACAGATTCTTCACACAGTTTAGTGGGTCTAGAATAAACATTAATAAGGGCCATTAATAATGGTCACCCAAAAGTTTGACCTAAAAGAAAGTCTAATGCATAGGAGATCAGGCGAAGGGGAATATAATTGGGTCACTATACATCCCAAATGGGAGCCAATACAAATTGACATACCAATCGATGCCAGATTATTAACTGACAGGTAACCCGGCCTATAGAAATTTTCCCTAGACCACGTCTCCTGAAGAAGACAAATATCGAACGTATCTATAAAGAGACCCCAATCAGGGCTAGCCAATTTGTTGGCGACCCCTGCCAAATTCGAAGACAGAATGGAAATTTTAACATCACATATCTGGAGCCTGCCACAATTTTCAATTGGGGCCCTATTGCCCAGAACTGGGCCATCAAAGGGACTATCACTCTTTTCAGGTTCACAATTAATGGTGGGAAAGCCTGATATGAGATATTTAGGTAAAAATCAGAAAACTTTTAATAAACTGGAACAATTTAGAAAATACGAAAATTAGATAAGATAATTCAGGGTCTAAATTATTAAAATTGAGTGAAAAAATTAAAAACATGTAGGGAATCGACCAACACTAAAAACATGCCCCTATGCCTCATTTGCACAAATCCACATAGGTAGCTTGAGGGAGAAGTGCAGAAATACAACATCACTATCTGGATGTACATAGAGATCCCTGCAAATGAGTAAATATCTATGATGTAGAGGAAAGCAAGAATCATAATAAAAACGACATCAAATAATGTAGGGACACATAGGGAACTGAAACAAAAAATGTCAAAAGTGGACGAGAGTAATACACTGATCCAAATTGTTCTATAAAAGACGCCCGGAGCCTCTACTATAACACCCGGAATAAAGATATAATCTGTATATTTCGTAGCGGCTCCACTTTCTACCCCTCTTCAAGATGGCGCGTAAAGAGCAATCGGCTAATACATACATCACGGCAGTACGCTGTTACAATGCTAGTGGGCAGACAGGAATCATCACCTAAATAGGATTCCTTCTTAAAACATAAAAATAACCCTTGAGCCGAATTTTTAATATATATATGATGGGAGAAATCTATAAACATGTTTGATTACTACTACAAAAACGTATATTAGTAGTCTTAAAATATAAAAATAACTAAAGAGCCGAATTCGTAATATGTATATGATGAGAGAAATCTATAAACATGCTTGATTAATACTATAAAATCGTATATCAGTAGGAACAACTCCCCTCCAAGATGGCGCACTTAAAACGCTGGGGATAACACACGTAATACGCAGACGCGGACTTGTGGCAAAGCTGAAGCCAATTATTCAATTAAATCCCCTTTATAAACAGCATGTTCTGCCGAAGACCTCTGAGAGAGGAAAAAGACGAGGCAGACGTGCGCAACTGGAGCTAAAAGGTAAGCAGGGGATACCGAGTAGTAATCTATGGGAGTTGAGAAGGACCTACCTACCAAGAGAAGGCAAAGCAAAATGGGAGATAACTAGAGCATACCTGAATAGGCAACTGATGGAGTTGGGCACCCTTTTATTTAACAAGATAGAGGCGGCTTAACAGTAATATAGTTTTCTCCTATAGACTCTCATATAATAAAGGGTTAACCTAGGGATACACGCAGTAAGTATTACAAAACACTTACCGGTAAGAACAATTCCGTCAAAAGATGTAACTCTAGGCACCAAAAGGATTTATGACATATATGACCAACAATCTTTAGAAAAAACAGGGCAGAATAAGATGAAAATAGGAATTTAAGAAGATATAAAGAATCATCTTTCGAATGTTAGGAAAGTAAATACCACATCATGTCTATCCCAACAGAATAAATCAAGCTGCCCAAAGAAACAGCGTGGATAGATGCCCGTCTATGAATAACTTTTAACAAGTTTTAAGGTAAGACAACACGTATGTCAAGATTAGTTAAACCAGAATAGACACAGAAGTGAATAGAAGAAAATAGCTAAATATTCTTCATTCCTCAACAGTGACATATACAGTCAGAACGGAATATTGAAATAGTACAAACAAGGGATAGTTCTTTACAGCAATAAACAGGTAACTAACACCCCTGTTTTCTATGAACATACGATTTTAACCATGGTTGATGAGATCACTGACAGCTTTGTGTATTCCATAATTAGGAAGAAAAAGACCTGGTTAAACCACAGAAGGCACGAATTATTGTACTTCTTTAGAGAACTCCCCAGAGGTTAAATAAAGTCCCACTGGGTAAGCAATCATTAGAGGAGACCTTTCTGGGAATAAGGGGGATAAGTATGAAATGTCCCTTGGGGAAAGTCTCCCATACCGTCATATTTCCACACTAAGAAAGATACGGAGGGACCACACAGAAATCGTATGAACTGCAATATATGCTATGTTTTGAGAATAGGAATGACCCTCCGAAACTATATCAGGAGAATGATGACATGAATAAGCCAAATGTATGATAAAATAGCTGATCCTAGAACAACCATATAGCACCACAATGTAAAATCATGAGTAACTAGATAATGAGTTTTTCGGTGTAAATAAGCTTTAATAAACAATGTAGGATCTAGATCTATGTCATAAATCAGACTAGTGATACCATGCTTCTTTTTATATGTATCTGCAGGGAGGGTGGTAAATAACAATCCCTGAAGCCGGTGACCCCAAAGAAACGGCATGTCCTGAGGAAGGTGCTACTACATCAAGTGTCTACAGCACCGAAACGCGCTGGCGCATTCTTTTCTTTTGTTACGCAGAATCCAAGTAGGGTCTAAGGAGCGGTAGATACTGATTTATTAAGAGTACTACTGACTATACCATGTGTTAATAGACAAAAGACCATTGGATCTAGACATTGGAGTGGCACAGAAATCCAAAGGCCACAGTGTAGGGTTTTTTTTTTGCATTACTATCTAGTACTGTTGCCTGACATACCTGTTTTTTAATATGTTTTATTAATTGTTTACTGTAATATATGAATTGTGATAAACGAATCTGTGTTTGTGTACTGTTTATATTGAATTGTTTCCAGATTCTTGATTTTAAATATATGAATTCAAACCCTTTTTTGCTTTGAAATTTAAACCAATTTATGTACGTATTATTCCTTTGTAAAAACCTTTTTTTGTTGATTAAAAAGATTGTGAACGTTCTATTTTAGTGTGGAATTTGCTCCTTTTCCCTTCTTCCCCCATATTAGTATTCAGCAATATGGGGAGGGTAATGTGGCGTTAGTTGTAATAGAGGAAAATTTCCTCTGTGTGAAAGTTATACCCAGGGATTCCCTACAGACTGGTCACAATTATTGGTTTCCTTCTCCATAGTTTGCAAAATAGGAAAAACATAGGGTGTCGGATAAAGGCCTTCAGGAAAACCAAACTCTGATTCAGCCAAGTTATTATTTTTTTGGTTGTCCCAATTGAGACTGTTGCTAACCCTAGGTTTATAGGGATCGAACATTGGGTGGTGTGGGGGAAGGGGGGGGGGGGGGGTTCCATAGGTCTGGGTGGGAATTGAGCAATATTTCAAGCAGCCCGCCCTGCCAGTCAATCATCGTCCTCCAAAGGGGCAAACTGGTTAATTACGGGAATGCTGTAGAGCAATGAATTTGAATATGGAGTAGTGGATGCAATGTAACAGTGCTGGGTCCATCTATCAAGGTCAACTAGGGGGGGAGGGAAACCTGCCTTTCGTGGTCTTGGGTAGAAGAAATTTAAAGTAAGGGCTCTAATAGGCATGGAATGATTAATAGGAAATGGGGATTGTGCCACTAATCTTTGGATGGTTTCTGGATGCCTAAAGTTAATGATCACACAATCTCCAGCAATAGATAGTGAGTAGGGCCCACCCACGCAACCCTCCTTACCAAAAAGATTTCACCTGCCTTATTGTACGTGAGCTGCTTATTTTTCACCAGCCAGAACAGGATCTTATTACGAAGTTCAAGCTGGGATTCTTTAAGGCCTTCCTTAAGTCCTGGAATTTCTGCTAGAATAATAACGTAAGGAACAGCCTCAGGGGGAGGTTAAATATAGGAAGGAAAGATTGCTAAGTCACACCACTTCCACCCCCTGCGTTCTCCCCAGGAGAAGGCAAAATACTTGGATCACCATCAGTTGGCTTTTCACCCAATGGAGTAGGACGGGCAGTCAGGGGCTTTGGCAGTTTGGAATTATTCCCCTGAACACCTTGAGGGACTAGTAAACGTGCAGCTCCTTGGTCAGGAAATAGCAACCCTCTAACACCAGTTGGGTTTCTAACTTCAGGAGTCGGAGGAGCCTGTTTTTGGGGCACTTTACAAGCTTTGGGTAACTTAGTTGTCAGACTCAGGAGTGAGTCTGGGGAAGTTGAAGGCCCAGCATTAAGTATACTAACAATCGGAGTAACTTCATTATTAGAAAGTATTTGCGATGGATTTCTAGGAAGCCAAAGATTTTCAAGGTGCTAGACAATGGGAGCAATCTCTTCCCTTACCATCATTCTACACGTGGACAACAAGTCTACCACTAAAGCTTTGGCCCAAGGAGGGTAGTCTGGTCAACTGGGCACTTACTAGCGTTAACTAGAGGGGTACCACTTTTTTCCTCTTTTCAAGACTTCTGACAGGCCCGCCCCTAGATTTTTTTCCTTTAGGGACCCGGTTGCTTCCCACGGTCCTTTTCCCTGGCAAACGGGCAGTAGACAGAAGGCCCTCAGATCTAGACACAGTACTTGGTAGAGTGATATGTTCATTACTGTCCGAAACCATATTTGGACTCCCAATTAGTTCAAATAAGTTCATTGAATCAGTAGAGGGAGGAGAGGTAGATGGAAAACAATCAGGAGTGATTGAAAGACGTCTTTCAGTCAGTTCAATTTCGGTGGTGACCACTCCTATCGCCTTTTGAAGCATTAGGTCAATTGCTTTGGGGACTAGAGGTGACAGAGGATTAGCATTGGGAACAGTGCACTGGGTCCTGTTCCTAGCACTACCTCTCTACCTGTTACCTCAGGTCAGAGATTGTAAGTGGGTAGTACCTTTGCACCTCCTAACACCTTCTCCCGACCCAAAGCCAATGCTCAACGTCTTGAAAGTAGCACCTTTCCAGTCCATTTCTTGTGACCAAGCTCTATCTCTGTTCTTGTGGCTGTAGGTGGTTAACTCCCTGTCACATCTTAGCGCTACTTCTTGTGAAGAAGCTCTAGCGTCAACCTGCCAAAGACCACCTCTGTGCCTTTAAAGTAGCTCTTTTCTAGTCCATGTGTTATCATTATGAAGAAACGCTAGCACTGATCTGTCGAGTATAAGTGGATAGCGCCTTACAGCCCCTCATGAAGAAGCGCTAGCACTGATCTGGTGAATGTAAGTGGATAGAGCCTTGCAGCCTCTTATAAAGAAGTGCTAGCATGGATCTGTTGATTGCAAGAGGCTAGTGCCTTGCAGCATCTCATAAAGATGCTCTGGCACTGATCTGTCGATTGTAAGTGGATAGCGCCTTACAGCCGCCCATGAAGAAGCGCTAGTCCGGATCTGTCGATTGTCAGTGGATAGCTCCTCCAGCCTCTAATGAAGAAGCGCTAACACTGATCTGTCAATTGTCAGTGGATAGCGCCTTGCAGCCCCTCATGAAGAAGCGCTAGTCCGGATCTCTTGGCTGTAAATCAATGACACTGCCCCCCCCTGCAGCTCCCATTGATGTAGTCTGATCGGATGCCCAGGCCGGATTACCCTGTTTGATAGAGGCGACATGACTCAGTTTACTAAAGTTTGCCCCCTCCGCTCCGGTTTCCTTCTGAGATTGAAGCCCCGGTGTTGGGTTTCTTTCCTTCAAGGGTCACCTCTATCCATCTTCCTCGGGTCATTCATCAGGGTTTGGATTTTTGTTATAGCATCTGATTTATGACTCGTGCACTACATTACTTTCTGCCTTTCCATGTTATTGTCTCCTGGTTTCTAATTTGCTCTACTATGTATGAATCACCACATCTCTGCTTCCTCCAGTCACCTTCTCATTTCACTCCTATTATTTCTGTCATTTTTTTCCGGCAGTTACATTTTTATCGTTCCTTTAAGATATTTTGAAGCGCGGAATTCAGACAGACCCCATCAGAACCCTTGTACCATTGCTGTGCCATTGGCAGGGCATGACCGACTGTGAAGTGGTACAAGCACAATCCGTGCCCAGTCTTGTTGTGCGATGCACACACATCATTGGAGTGTCATGATGTGTGGCGGCTGGTTATGAGTTGGTGCACACACACACTAGTGCACAATCTTGGTGGGTGGTGCTCACAATATTGGAGTGTCTTGATGTGTGGTGACTGGTTGTGAGCTGGTGTACACACATCAGTGCAAAATCTTGCGGTATGGTGCTTGGTTGTGAGGTGGGACACACACAAGCGCACACACAAGCGCACAAACTTGGTGGGTGGTGCACACATCAGAGTCAGTTGTACTCCAAAAGGGTGAAATTAATGCCCGCAGCATGGACGTGCAGCGGATGCATGCACTATCTGCTTTCTCCCTGCTCCTTCGCCTCACAGCCCGGTGTAACAGTCCCAACAGTGATTGGCTAGCGGACTCTCAGCCAATCAGGAGGGGAGGAGGGCAGAATCAGTTGTACTCCTAAAAGTGAAATTGATGCCCGCAGCACAGACGCACTGTTTAGAGACATTGTAAGGATATGGCTACTCTACTCACAACCTTGCTGTCTAATACTTAAATAGTTTTAGAAACAGTTACTTTTTAATTGCGCCGCTCACTAAACACCTGTAAATTGAATTTGAAATTGCTCAAAATCTGCTTTCTCCCTGCTCCTTCGCCTCACGCCCGGTATGACAGTCCCATCAGGGATTGGCTAGCAGACTCTCTGCCAATCAGGAGGGGAGATGGGCGTAGTTAGCGCACTTCGGCAGCGCCAAAGGCAAGCCCACCTGTGCCCGCCTGTGGTCGGCCGGGGCCAGGGACCAACCATTATGCCCAAATTTCCACGTACACACTGGCAGAGCTCAAAGACATGGCCTCGATAGCCAACCAACCAGTCAACCCATCTCTCCAACATAAATTAGAAGAGCTTGGGCTCTTTCATTCAGGTCAGGAACTAAAATTCAATAAGAACAGAGGTGCCTGTTTGGCCTTTTGTCAAAACACCAGACCCACATCAACTAAACAACACTCTGTAAAAGATCTAAACCTAATGTACCTAAACTCTCGCTCTGCAGTCAAACACCAACTGGAATTGTTTATCCTTTTAGATACCAATTCGCCTGACATGCTGTTTCTGACAGAAACGTGGATGACAGAGGAATCCACTCCAGATATTGTAGCGGCACTCCCAGACAAGTACTACCTCTTACAGTCTAATAGATCGACAGGGAAAAAAGGGGTCGGGGTGGCAGTTGTCATAAAAAATGGACTGTCAACTAGTGCTATCTCTAGTGGGGAGATGCCATCTCCCCGCTGGAGATAGCACTAATTGACAGTCTTATAGTCAAATTAGGGTCCCAGCAGACCACAATGATATATGTACTTTTATATAGACCACCGTCAGCGATGACGGCTTTCCCTGAAGCATTGTCAAAATGCATCACATCACTGACAGTGGATTATGAAAAAAATTCTGTTAATTGGTGACATGAACTACTGGGTAAATGAGGTAGAAGTGGGCAAGGCAGATAAAGATTGGACAGAGTCCCTACAAAGTCTGAATCTTACCTAACATATCCGTGCCCCCACAGATATTAAAATCCACACACTCGACCAAGTCTAATCTATTAATCTTATTCTTCAGAATTTA
Source organism: Lissotriton vulgaris (assembly GCF_964263255.1). NCBI lineage: Eukaryota > Metazoa > Chordata > Amphibia > Caudata > Salamandridae > Lissotriton > Lissotriton vulgaris. The sequence goes on from NW_028252433.1 coordinate 24,281, forward strand.
GTAATCCAGCCATGTGTATGGTCAGATCATTACATAATCAGTTTCACTTGATGTGACATCACTACGCCAAAAAAATCCCGCCAAGCCACAAGAGCCCACACAGGAACTGAAATTGCCTTAATATGGAGTCCCTGTGTGACACCATGAACCTTGAGCCTCCCAAAAACCTGGACAACTTAGATAACTTTGAGAGAGATATTGCCAACTGGCAACTGAACTCTATCAATATCCATGCACCTCTACAGCTCTAATACTCTCGGAATAGAGACGGCACGGAGCCTCTAAATGGTTCACGAGTGATCTAAAAATAGCAAAACGTAAAACACGTCAAGCAGAAAGGAAATGGCGTAGCACCTACTCAGTAGAATCCAGAGAACAATATAAGTAAATTCCTACGACCTACAAAAAAGCTATTCTGTAGGCAAAAAGATGTTTTTCACAAACAAAGCCAAACAAAAGAAGAACCCTCTTCTTTTGGACAACTTTTTCTGCCTAGATAAAGAACAGCTCACAGCACTAATTAATAAAGAAAAATAAAGCTCACCCAGAGAAGCTTGCCCACCCCATATACTGAAATCTTTTCTTTCTAAACTTCCAGAGGTAATCCTGAACCTATTGAATCTTTCCTTATCTCAAGGGATGGTTCCGTCAGCCTTTAAAGAAGCAGTGATCATCCTGCTTAAAAAAAAACAAGAGTTGGACCCGCAAAGTCTGGAAAATTACAGGCCTAAATCCGTTCTCCCCTTTCTGGTCAAACTATTAAAGCTACATGTAGCTAAACTACTTAGTACCTTCATAGAAAGCACTAATTTTCTAGACACCCATCAGGCAGGTTTTCGCCCATCCTACTCCACTAAATCCATCATCCTATCAGCCATTGATGACCTCAAAGGAAAGGTGGATGAGGACGGCACGCAGGCCTTGACACTCTTAGACTTGTCTACAGCATTTGACACTGTCAACCATGACATCCTGGGGGACGCTAGAGAGCCAGCGGACAAGATGGCCACACCTTAGGGAGGCTCTGTCAGCCTGGGAGCAACATCCTACATCATCCTGCGCACACAGGGGGCCTATTTGACTTCAAGCACTGCATAACTGCTAGTGAACATAGCGACCTCCTAAATATATACCTTGGAGCCCCTGCGGGGCTGTAGCTGAGGAACTCGCGGCTTGCTCCGGAGCCCGGTTGAAGCCGCGAGGCAGCTGCAAAATGGCAATGTCCATATGCTGATGAGGCGAGGCCTGTGTCCCTGAGCGGCCTCGCCCCACGGCCGTGAGGCACAATCTGCGGCTCGTTCCACATATCGTGCAACAATGCACACTGTGGCTGGTTGCAGCAGCGGCCCAGTGCGTTTGTGCTGCTTTGCTGCAGCTGGGCACTGACGCTTGGATGAACCCTTTCCTGAACCCAGCGATGAAGAGGCGGGCGCCCGCATCCCTCACTAGTGTGAAGGACTGCCTGGGGAGCCAGTGAGCCTCAATACCCTGAAGGGGGCATTGCCGCTTGACAAGCAAGCATAGCCTGCCATGCGTGATTTACTGAGTGGGTCGGTGCAAGGCACTTCAATATATCCCTGAACCAGAGGGCAGCCCTAGGCCCCTGCGGGGAGAGCCGCGGTGGTCTGAGAGTGCGGCGAAACCGCAGCGGGTGAAAGGATTCTCCCGGAGCTTTGTTACTGCTCTAGGTGAGGAGGAGGAACTATACATCTATGAGCTGCTGGCGATCTAACAGGCAGCTTTGTGGACTACGGTGCAGCGCAGCCTAGATAAAGTGGGAGATTGCAGAGAGGGCCCGTGCTACCCCTCTCCTGCCTGGCTGAGTGAACTTTTCTCTATTAAACTGCTGACTCGGGCCCGAAGCGAAGGCCTATACCGCTGCCTGGCCGCGCTCGACCCTCGCAGACTACATGGTGGTGCTCTGAGGTGATTGTGGGACATAGTGAGTGTTGTGCACCCCCAGGCCTAAAAGGTAACTTACTCTTGTCAGTGGAGTTAAGATGTGTGGCACCATATAGATTCTGGTGCTAGGAGCAGGGCCGGCCCCTTTCAAATCGTCTGTGACTTCTCACCATCCTGGACTTGCCGCTGCTGGCGGACACCGATGTGCACTGTGTGTGATCTGGAGAGACCCCACAGGGAGAGAGGTGCACAATGGGTTGCACTGAGGGAAAACAGGCAAAAGTTCAATTCACGATGCGGAAGCAGGCCCCTGGTGAGGATGCAGACTTGCACAGGGACGACAACCAGCCTCCCCATCCAAACACAAGAGGAAGACTTTAAAGCTATCCTCCTCACAACCCACCAAAGCCATCAAATTAAAGATGGACTCCATAAACTTGTGCATGGACTCCCTCACGCAGAAGCTGGAGAAACACGATGGACGAATCTCCGAAGCTGAGCAACATATATCCATTCCTGAGGACGCCACCAGAGCCAATAGCGCAAGACTACAAGGCATGGAGAAACTTCTCCAGGTCATAGCGGCCAAAAACGAGGACTTGGAGGCGTGCTCATGCAGGCACAATTTATGAATCGTGGGAGTTCCTAAGTCTGTGTGGCCAATGACCGCATGGAGGACTTTGTTGGGATCCTGCTCCTGGGTCTCTTTGCTGAAGCATTTTCCAAGGTGCTGATCCTTCAACAGGCCCACAGATCAATTATGGCGAGTTGGCAGCCGCGCCCCATCCAGTCACGTTTCCTGAATTACAAAGGTCTGGATACTGCATTTAGACTCGCACGGAAGAAACTTGACCTGACCTACAAAGGGATGAAGATTGCTCTCTACCTGGACTTCCCCATGGCAGTACAGGAGGTGCGTAAGAAGATTCTCCCAGCAAAAAAGAAGCTCCACCAGACAGGTATCCCCTATGCCATGCTTTATCCAGCCAGGTTGCACGTTCAGCACTAAGGGAAGATGCACATCTTCACCAGCCGCATCATATCCAAGAATTCCTGAAGACCTGCTCGAGGAGGTCGCCCACTCCATTGGCTGATGCACCTGGCTCTGGCCGAACCTCGCCTCGCACTAGAACTGGATTCAGCCAACTCAAAGACTCCGCTGCAAACTGGTAAGACTGTTCCCTTTGATAGGCCAAAGAGGAATGTGCACTGTGCACTGTCCCAAAAACTCTGACACTCTTGCGACTCTGGCCGGACCCTATAACGAATGACTCAGGCGTCTACTAAGACACTGATTTTCCAGGCTGACTTGCATCTGCAAGGTGCGCTGATGGCCTCTCTGGCATGTACCCCCAGTATGCTATGCATATGTTGAAAGTAAAGTTATTCTTAGTTTCTTTGACAGAGCTATGGCAGAGACTAGGAGTGTATGCCCGCTTACTGTCTTACTCTTTCCTTAAGATAGAAACTGCGATGTGGGGCGATACCTCTACAGACTGCTACACCAAATGCCCCTGCTGTTGGTTTTTGGGGTTAGGGGGGAGTATATTCCCTGTGGGTTTGGGTCGCAGGTGTGGGTGGGGGAGGAGGGCTACTCAACAAACGGTTATATAATTTTGTCTTGTATGGTACCACTAATAGTTGTATATGGAATTGCTACATGCTATGTGAAGAAACATATTTTCTTTTGCAAACACTGTCCTATCCGGGTCACTTCCACAGTTAACTAACGGTGTATGGCTAAAGCACCACCAGCTTGTGTGCCCACCATTAATTGCTTGATGTGGAATGTACGCTGCCTTCGAGATCCTCACAAGCGTAGACATATCCTACACTATTTAGACAGGCATCATATCCAGGTGGTGATGCTGCAGATCACGCACAGTGCCCCCCGGACCCAGCCCACATTTGGCAGGAAATGGGCTGCGCACAGCTGCTTCTCTGCCTTTTCTATATATGCCAGACACACCGCTATTTTGATCAAGAAAGGACTGGCCTATTGCTCACTAGGCACCTTACAAGACCCTCTGGGCAGATTCAGCATAATGTGGGGTAGTCTGGTGGAAGACACAATAACCATGGTAAGCTGTTACACACCCAACATTGATGATTCACTCAGTTATGGGGATACATATTGGAAGTCGGCTCTACATTTATTCTATGGGGGGATTTCAATCTGGCCTTAGAGCCAGAACTCGACCGCTCCCATTAGCATTTGACATCCCACCCACAGGCAACTAAACACCTGTTGGCCATAATGGCTGATCATCAGCTCTATGATGCATGGCGCTCTCTGTACCCAACACAGAAAGAGGGCACATTCTCCTCGACAGTGCAAAGTAGCTGGTCTCACCTAGACTACTGGCTAATATCCGCAGGTCTTGAAACGTGGCTCAGAGAGGCAACACAACAAGTTTGCACCCTTTCAGACCACTCCCCTGTCCTTATTAAGCTAGAACCACCGAGCCAGGAATCTGCCTACCGATCCTGGTGATTCCTACCCACTACCCTACTACACAGCACCTTGCGGGAGGAACTATGCCAGGAAATAGTCGACTTCTTTCCGTGGAATATTGACAGCGTCCCTACTCTGGCATATGTCTGGAAAAGCTTTAAGATCACTGTTAGAGGTCTATGCATTGCAAAGAGCGGGGTTCCTATGGTCCATTAGAAGCACGTTGCACAGATTAGAACTAGATATTAAAAAAACTGATTAGCAAATTGCATCTTTGCCTGGCGCTCTACCACAGGCTCAACTTAAAGAGCTCCTAGTGGACTACTCGGAGGAGGCTGAGCGGGAGGCCAAATTCCGATCAAAATATCACACTGCTCAGTTGTACGGCGAGGGTGAGAACCCTGGCAGAGCCCTGGTGGAAGCCAGCAGAGTCCCCAGGTTTGCCAATCACATCCTGGAAATTGTTAACGAAGAGGGGCAACGACACATAGGTTCCCGGGTAATACTCCACCCTTTCACCAACTATTACGCCATGCTCTACCATACTGTCGACCGTGCTCTCCCAGACATAGCCGCATATTTTGAAGACACAGAGATGGATTGGATCAGTGACTCCCACAGGGAATTCTTATCCGCTGACTTTGAAGAGGATGAGATTTGAGCTGCAATTATGGGGCTGGGCTCCAATAAGGCCCCAGGGCCTGACGTCCCACCAGCCGAGTTTTACTAATCCTACATTAAGCAATTGACTCCCATTCTCAAACAGGTATTTAATGAGGTGCGAGACTCTGGATGCCTCCCCTCTCCATGCGACAGGCTCTAAATATATCCCAGTCAAAATCAAAGGGAATTTCCCTGGACTAACTATATGGAGAATAGTTTTATATTCTAAATGGCACTTTACTATGACACAAACATATTATGCAAAAATAATTTTTTGCCACTAGCTAAAATGTAACGTTTATATGGTCTTTATTAAAACATCTTTTTACTCGCTTGACAGGGTATTATCCTTAACATAAGGAACCCAAAGACAAATTAGAATTTCAGAAAAAATAGACTTTTTCTGAAGAACAAAGAATATACACCTTTCTGAATACAATAAAAGTTCATTAAACATTCATCAATACAGAAAATCTATTACAATGTGCATAAACAACAATTGTAACAAAATAAAAACACATTATTTGATAAAAAAACAGACAAAAACTCCCTCTTTTCAATGGAACAATAGATATTAGTCCCAGATGATCAGATCCAATAGCTTGTGAAGTAGTGTGGCTCACTGGTTAGAGGCGGCAGTCCCGAGAGCAGAGGACGGCCCGGGACCAGGGTTCGATTCCCGGCGCGGCAGGTTTCTGGACCAGGGTCAGCAGACTCGATAATTCTCTCGCCTCGGTGCCCACTCTGATCAGCGATCACACTCGGCAACTCTGGGCATTAGCTTGCCTCATCTTCACTAATGGCCCCACCAGACCACCGGGGATGCCTGGCCTCACCCTGGAGATACCCATTAAGGGACCATCTCTCAGGGAAGCCAGGAAGGGTTTCGCAGCGGTCGAAGCGCCTTGGGACCCTCCGGGTAAGTAGTGCGCTATATAAATGCCTATACATACATACATACATACAGCCTTATTCTCATGTGTATGAGTAGTCCAATGTCCAAGATTGGTGTATTTATGGAGACCACTCGGCTTTACTTGGATTCTATGTGCAAAGTGCGTTGACGCATTTTGGTGTTTTAGCCTTGGATATGGTTACACCTTCCTCAGGACAATAATGATTGGGGTCATCATCACCACATTTGGTGGAATCCTTCTCTATATTAGAGCTTGTTTTGGCAGGATCCTTAATCAGGGGATGTGTCTTATTATATCCCAATAGGGGCTCATCAATCGATCATCTCCCCAGTTGTAAAAGGTTTTTTCTGTGTATCCTTATGGGCACTTTTATAATCTATTTGATCGTTTTATTTAAAATTCTCATAGGTTCTCGCTGCTTCCCTCAACGCTTCATTGTATTAGTGCAAATTTTGACACCGGATTCCGTGATCCCTGTGTCCGTTGAGTTCACCAGGGTGTCACCTTGGGTATACGCTTTCAGATTAGTCAACAAGGTTTCTTTGAACTGGATGTGTTCTTCAAGTGTTTCACCTCTTGCTTCACCGCGGGTCCGTCTTGCACATAGAATCCAAGTAAAGCCGAGTGGTCTCCATAAATACGCCAATCTTGGACATTGGACTCCTCATACACATGAGAATAAGGCTATTTGATCTGATCATCTGGGACTAATATCTATTGTCCCTTGAAAAGAGGGGTTTTTCGTCTGTTTTTTAATCAAATAATGTGTTTCTATTTTGTGACATTTGTTGTTTATGCACATTGTAATAGATTTTCTGTATTGATGAACGTTTATGAACTTTTATTGTATTAAGAAAGGTGTATATTCTTTGTTCTTCAGAAAAAGACTGGTTTTTCTGAAATTTTAATTTGTCTTTGGGTTCCTTATGTTAAGGATAATACCCTGTCAAGCGAGTAAAAAGATTTTTTAATAAAGAACGTATAAATGTTACATTTTAGCTGGTGGCAAAAAATTCTTTTTGCATAATATGTTTGTGTCATAGTAAAGTGTCATTTAGAATATAAAACTATTCTCCATATAGTTAGTCCAGGGAAATTCCCTTTGACTTTGACTGTCGGTAGTACCCTGTTCCCTGGAACAAGTGGGGTCTTCTCTCTTTTGTTAACTCTAAATATTTCCCTACTCAAACCGGGCAAGACTGCTGACAAATGTGTCTTTAATTAATTGTGACACAAAGATACTTGCTAAAGTTATAGCCAACCAGCTATCCCTGCTCATGGAGGGGCTGGTCTTGCCTGACCAGGCAGGCTTCATTCCGGGCAGGGTCACTTCCCACAATCTACGCACCATTTTCGCGCTCCTTCATGACATCGACCACGACAGCTCGATCGCCGGGATTTTTTTAGATGCCACAAAGCATTTGATTCCCTGGAGTGGGATTATATGCTTGCCATCCTGAGTCGAATGGGCCTCCCTCGTCCTCTCCTAGACTGGATCCACTTACTTTACTCTAAGCCAGAGGTGGTGGTCCAGATTAACAGGCTATTCTCTGATCCAATCCCCATTAAATTGGGCATTAGCCAGGGATGCCCACTCTCCCCGTTACTTTTTGCCCTGTCCATTGAGCCCCTGACAGCCAAAATTAGACAGCACCACAGAGACTATGCAATAATCTACCCCTCCTGTCAAATCCTAATCTCGTTGTATATGGACGAAATTACCCTATACCTCTGTGAATCCAGTGTGAGTCTCAATTCCATTTTGAGGGAATTCCTCAGGTTTGGCCATCTCTCTGGGATAAAGTTGAATTGGAGCAAGCCGCAGATTTTCTCGCTCACCCCTAACACTCCTAGATTCACCCCTGATTACCCGCTGAGCTGGTGTGAGAACAAAATCGAGTACCTGGGGGTCACCATCAACAGAAACTCTGAGGAGACACTTTGCTCAAGCTATGGGACAGTAATAGAAATGATTAACACCCGGGTAGACTGTTAGACCACCCTCCCACTCTCTTAGGCAGGCAGAGAGGCCCTGATGAAGATGAACATCCTCCCCAAGCTTCTCTATTTATTTCTTACCATACACTATCACCAAGGGCACCATTTTTAACACTCTTTGCTCCTTGCTTACTAAAGCTGGCTTGGGCCAGTGGGCAACCCCAATTAAGCTGGAAACTCATGGCACAGCCATTCTCAAGGGGGGGCTTTGAGGCTAGGGACATGGAGCTCTACTACCTCAGCACCCAGTGACCATTTTCTGGCTCCACCCACCACCCTTCATGCCGCACCTGGACATTGAGCAGGTCTACATGGCACCTACACCCCTAAGCTCCCTGCTGGGAGTGCAAATCCAAGGTTAGAAGGTATTGCACTATATAGTCTCTTGCACCAATAACGCCTGGAAATGCTTGACTAGGGAAATGGGCAAGGAACTCCACTATTCCCACCTTGTGCCATAGCCACACCTTCCACTCGCTCTAGTCACACAGGAAGCAGTATGTCTGTTCATGCTGCATAGGAGGGGACTGCAAACATGGGGTGATCTATATAACGAGGGTCGGTTCAAAGATCAAAAGGAGTTATTGGTGGGGGAGAGAGTCACCCCTCTAGAGACGTTCCTTTATAACAGACTCAAACATGAAATGCAACCCAATACCCCATGTTTCCCTCAGAAACCTGCCCCATTGGATGTCCTGCATACCACATGAAAGAGTCCGGCCCTTCACACAATGTGTCTTACATTTACCGACGGCGCTTTTAGAAAGACCGCACGTGCCACCAGGTGCAAGGGCTGCGTGGGAACGGGACCAGGACTCCCTCTTGACAGACATGCAGTGGAATTTCTGCTGCTCCTAGACTGAAGAAATTACAACTAGCAGCAGGCTACGCATCATACATTTCAAGTTTTTGCACCAAACATAATATACTCCCACATTTCTACATAAATACAAGCTACAGGGCGACGACCGATGCCTGAGATGTCATCAAAAGGGGGCTGATTTCCTGCATTTGGTGTGGACCTGCGCTCAGGTCGAAGATTACTGGTGGGAGGCACTGGAAGATGATCACAATGTACCTCCCATTCTCCCATCTACTCGCGTTGATGAGGGATACAGCGGACATCCCTAAGAAGCACAGGAAATTCACACCTATGGGCCTGTTGCTGGCCAAGCGGAGGGTGGCCTGCAGATGGGGCAGAGGGAGAGCTGCCAAATTCAAAGACTGGTTGCATGATTTTATATACAGTAAGAACCAACTAACAACATATGCAGAATTACTTCCGGTTACGTCCCGCTTCAGGGATATTTGGGAACCAATGCTATCCTACCTCAGGAAACACAGTAAAAATGACCAGGAAACTTCGCTGCTGGCTACCCAGGAGTGTTCCTCTGGAGTACAGCACAGCAAACTAAAGTATTGATTGCCTAGAATGTGAACATTGTGTACAGCTGGGCTGCGGGGTATCAGATGGGGCACTAGACATGTCTAGTGAAGAATTCTTTGTGTGCCCCAAATGGGCCGAACGCAGGGAGGCAAGAGTGGGTTACTTCATAAAACTGTGCAGAAACGTTTATACCCAGCTGGGCCGTATATGAAGGTCACTATGCATGTAAATGCTCTCTGATATTTTTTTTCATGTACCATGTAACGACTACGCTATGCTGATTATGTGGTGTAATTTGATGTTTGACAAAACATGATGAATAAAGTTTAAAAAAACATGACATCCTGATGGTACGCATTGCTGCAGCAGCAAGGGGTGGTTCGGACCCTTCCTGGAGGACCGGAAACACTCAGTGTGGCTCACATCATACAAATCCGACATAGTCATCATGAACTGCAGAGTACTGCAGGGCTCTTCGATGTCCTGCAACTTTTTAATGTATACATTCGCCTCCTTATATTGACACTTCGTCAGTTAGGCGTGAGGATATACCTATAACTATGCTGATGATATGCAGTTGATCTTTTCCATTGATGATTCCACAACCTCCAAGGAATTTGTGAGAAATACCATGCTGTTCATCAAACATTGGATGAACAATAACCAGTTAAAATAAAATTCAGAAAAAACTGAAATTATCATCCCGAATAATAAATTATTGCATTGGACACCAGCCTACTGGCCATCAAAGCTAGGCCCGCACCCATTCCCAAGAATTCAAATTAACTCAGACCTCTCGATGAACTCGCAGATTGATTCAGTTACCTCAGCCTGTTTTTTACAAATCCGGAAACTGCAGAAAATCTGAAGCTTTTTCAGCAGAGAGGTATGCATCCAAATCACTATTTCCCTGATTTTATCTAAAATGTACTATGCTAAAGCAAATTACCTCGGACTCTAGCGCAAACAGAAACTCCGTCTGCCGCTGATCCAAAACCAAGCAGCCAAAATAAGCTACCAACAAGGCAAACATTGCCACATCAAACCAATACTGAAGGAACTCCACTGGCTCGCAGTGGAGCATTGTTCCATGTTTTAAAACTGGATGTATACTGTTTAAAGCTATACACAGCACTGGTCCGCAATATATAACTTGAAGATACTCTCCACAGCGCACTATAAGATCCATGCATATTAATCTTCTGGTGGTGCCCAGATTCAGACACAAACAGATAGGAGAGTCGCTCTTCTCAACACAGGGTCCCCAATTCTGGAACTATCTGCCCCTCCATTGCAATTAGAAACTGACCTCTTGCTCTTCAGGAAAAAACTGAAAACCTGGTTGTTCACCCAAGCCTACAGCTAGATAGGGACCTTTCTAAAACTGTGCCTCCATAAGGAAAAAAAACTACCCAGCGCCAAGAGACCTGTTGGTAAACAAGCGCTTTTCAAATCCTCATTAACATAACATTACATAACATGTGTGGTGACTAGTTGTGAGCTGACGCACACACATCAGTGCACAATCTTGCTGTGCGGCGCACACCCCCATTCCACTGACTTGATGTGTGGTGCATACACATACATATCATTGGTGTGTCTTGATGTGTTTTGCCTGGTTGTGAGGTAGTGCGCACACACACATGCACAATCTTGTTGTGTGGTGCACACACACCAGTCCACTGTCTTGATGTGTTGTGTACATATACATACATCATTGGCATGTCTTGATGTGTGGTGTCTAATTGTGAGGTGGTATACACACACATCAGTGCACGATCTTGCTGTGTGGTGCACACACCCCAGTCCACTGTCTTGATGTGTGGAGTACACATGCATACATCATTAGCATGTCTTGATGTGTGCTGACTGATTGTGAGGTGGTACACACACACATCAGTGCACAATCATCATGTATGGTGCACACATCCAAGTTCACTGTCTTGATGTGTGGTGCACAACACACACACTCCCATGAGTGGAGTTTCTTGATGTGCGGTGCCCAGCTGTGACATTGAGCACACACATCAGTGGACATTCTTGACAAGCGGTTCAGTGCCTGGCTGTGAGGTGGCGCATACATATCTGTGCAGTCATGAAGTGCAGTGCCCAGCTGTGAGGTGGTGCACAGAGCTGTTGGTGCACTTTCTTAATATGTGGTGCACACACCCTAGTCCCCTGTCTTGGTGCCTGGATGTGTGCTCACGCACCCACACCCACATATCAGTGCACAATCTTGATATGTGGTGCACACACTCCAGTCCATTGATTTGATGTGTGGTGCGTACACATAAACATTATTGTAGTCTTGATGTGTGGTGCCTGGTTATAACGAGGTGCGCACACACACTAGTGCACCATCTTGTTGATTGGTGCACACATCATTGGAGTGCCTTGATGTGTGGTGACTGGTTGTGAGCTAGCACACACACATCAGTTCACAATCTTGCTGTGTGGTGCTTGGTTGTGAGGTAGTGCACAAACATGCGGACACACACATGCGCACAATCTTGCTGTGTAGTGCAAACACCTCATTCCTTTGACTTGATATGTGGTGCACACACATACACATCACTGGAGTGTCTTGATGTGTTTTGTCTGGTTGAGAGGTAGTGCGCACACACACATGTGCACAATCTGGATTGGTGGTGCACACACCCCAGTCCACTGTCTTGATCTGTGGTGTACACATACATACATCATTGGCATGTCTTGATGTGTGGTGACTGATTGTGAGGTGGTACACACACATCAGTGCACAATCTTGATGTATGGTGCACACACCCCAGTTCACTGTCTTGATGTGTGGTGCACAAACACACACTCCCATCAGTGGATTTTCTTGATGTGCAGTGCCCAACTGTGAGGATGTGCACACACACCAGTGCACAGTCTTTATGTGTGGTGCCTGGTTGTGTGTGCACGCACCCACACCCACATATCAGTGCACAATCTTGACATGTGGTGCACACACCCTAGTCCATTGTCTTAATGTGTGGCACACACATTTTTTTCTTTTCTTTAAAAAAATATGCAATATGAGATTTGAGAAAGTCACAGATTAGCCCTGAGGCACTGGATGAGGCTTTCCGGGTTCAGTGGCAGCTGCATCAAGTCTGCTGGATAATGCAGCAACACCAGTCCTACTCCTGAGACCAGTTTGACTTTAGAGAAGACATCCGAGACTGCGCCGGCTCCTACCTTCACAGCAGATGGTGGGGCTTCTCGCTCCCCCTCATCTACACCTGGTCCTTTCAACACCAGTTCTGATGTACCTCCAGGCTGGTTATCTAATTTCTATTCATTCCCCAGCAACCTCTCAACAGACCTCTTCAAGGCCCTCAACTTAACCTACTACATCTGCTCTGACATACAGGTCATCCTGAAGCACAAAAATCCAACTGACTGAGACTAGCCTGGACCTACCCGTGGCCTTCTATGATGGAATGCTGATAAACAGCTCCAAGTTCAGCTCTTCCCAAACTGAGGTTGTTTCTTGTGTAGAATAGAAGTGCAGCCCACAGCACTCTGTTCTAAGGGACCTGACACTCCGCTGTTAACCTCCAGTGAAGTAAGAAAGCCCAAAGTAATCATGGAATCCATCCTTTCCCCGATGCTCAAGTGAACACAGTCCGACCAAGCACCTCCCACTGCATGATAATCCCCTTACTGCTCTCCATCACCCAGGCTATCCTAAAACTGCAGGCTACCACCTCCCTTGTCATGACTAGACTGGATTAAACAAATGGTCTTTATGAACGACAAGGTCTCCCTGCTGTAAAGACTTCAACAGAGCCAATACATGGCTGCAGACCAGTTTCTACTCCTCCGTCCATATTAGTCAGTCAGTCAGTCAAAAGGGCTTTATTTCGATAATCAAATCTTAAAAAGCAGTACATACAATATAAAAAGATTCAAAACAGTACATTCTTTAAGATTTCCATAAAAAGATAACATTTATAAATTTGCTAAAACAGACTCAAGTAATAACTCAGATAATCCTATTGTACCATACGTGCATTACTGGTGCTTTATAGCTAAGAAGTACTTACCCTTCAAGGCACTCTGCATTACAAACAGGGCACTCCAAAGCAAGAGTTTATTGTTCTTCCAAACTCATAAGAATAAATTCATCTTTGAACCTTGTTATCTAGATAATAAGCAAAATGATGGAACTCCCTCCTAGCAAGCACAAGCGGAATCCAAGAGCATCTGCAATTCATGAATGAAGTAAAGACCCCTCTTTTTCCAAAACCACACCAACCAAAAAGGAATTTCTGGCATCAGAAGATCTTGGGCTGCTCATTTAAGAATCACAATGTACCAATGATCAAGGGATATAGGCATGACTAAAAGTGCATCTCTCTCTCATCCAACTTCATTTCACTCCAGGCATAAGTGCAGCTGCCCGATCCTACAGGAGTACATGCCACTACTTGTAATGCACAATGATAAAACTTCCCAAGTAGACCACTCTTACCACACCCTTCCAAAAAACCTAGTAAATATTTAAAAATAAAGCTTTTGCATTTTATTTTTAATGCATTCTACTCTACTCTCAGCATACATGTAGTGAATGATGCAAAGATAAGTAGTGTTAAATAAGAGGAGATTAGTCCTCTTGGGGATACTGAGGTGCTGCACCGACCCTATAAGGTATATCTAAATCAATATAAACCTCAATGACCATAGCTCCTGGACGTGAGCGAACTCAGAATAACCCGGTTACGCTCCTGCTAGTTACCCATTGAGATCTTTACATCTCAGAGCTTTATTAAAGCAACTTCATATTCTATCTTAGATTGTTCGCGTGGATGCAGACGCCCTTCCATGATACTCTGCAGGGTGCGCAACCTCTACACTCTCACTTCCGACACCAATTGTCTGCTTGCGAAACCGGCACCACACAGTCGTCAGTTGTTTACAGTGTTCCTTTGCATATCCGAGAAATCCGTTCAGCGGTTCGGGCTGTAGCCCTGGCTAAAGGTCCTATGGAAAATTGCATGGGGAAAACACATTTTGGGACCCCCCTTTTTTCTTAGCCCCCGCTTAGCGAATCACCCCCAAACTTTCAGGAAAGGAGCGGAGCGTAGCAGGCCATTTTCTTGGAGAAATTTGCGAAGATTCGTCCACCGGCGCTAAAGTTATTCCAAATAGAATGTTGCGGATTTCCTATGGAAACTAGGTTTTAACTATAACTACCTACTGGCGAGCCTACTGGCAGGCCGGTAATATGTTCCGTTATGACACCCTCCGCGCGAGAGCACACCCAAAGACAGGAAGGACCCGGCCAAACAAGGAGGAGTCCTTTATTATCAGCAGAAACCAGCATGCCCCAAGGAATATTTCTTTTTTGCATTCCCTACGCGTTTCGCAGCTCCTGCCGCTTGTTCACGGGACCGGCATGCATGCGGGCAGATGCGAAGGCAACCAGTCCATTATTTTGCCGATTTTGTCGCCATCAACTAGGCAAGATTTCACACAAGGCATTGTGGGACCAGTAGTTCCTTCGTTACCATATGACCAATGCTTGGCTCTGCCTCGCACACAGTATTGTAAAACTCTTGACGAGCCCCCCAAAGAGCAGTTAGTTTCAATTAGAAGCTGTCCTGTCATTCCGTTTCGCTCCGTAGTTTTTTGGAACAAACAGCCCACATTTCCTCAGCGTGGTGGTGCTACTCTCCCGACCTGGGCAGGCCGGTAATATATTCCGTTATGACACCCTCCGTGCGAGAGCACACCCAAAGACAGGAAGGACCCGGCCAAACAAGGAGGAGTCCTTTATTATCAGCAGAAACCAGCATGCCCCAAGGAATATTTCTTTTTTGCATTCCCTATGCGTTTCGCAGCTCCTGCCGCTTGTTTACGGGACCGGCATGCATGCGGGCAGATGCGAAGGCAACCAGTCCATTATTTCGCCGATTTTGTCGCCATCAACTAGGCAAGATTTCACACAAGGCATTGTGGGACCAGTAGTTCCTTCGTTACCATATGACCAATGCTTGGCTCTGCCTCGCACACAGTATTGTAAAACTCTTGACGAGCCTCCCAAAGAGCAGTTAGTTTCAATTCGAAGCTGTCCTGTCATTCCATTTCGCTCCGTAGTTTTTTGGAACAAACAGCCCACATTTCCTCAGCGTGGTGGTGCTACTCTCCCGACCTGGGCAGGCCGGTAATATGTTCCGTTATGACACCCTCCGTGCGAGAGCACACCCAAAGACAGGAAGGACCCGGCCAAACAAGGAGGAGTCCTTTATTATCAGCAGAAACCAGCATGCCCCAAGGAATATTTCTTTTTTGCATTCCCTACGCGTTTCGCAGCTCCTGCCGCTTGTTCACGGGACCGGCATGCATGCGGGCAGATGCGAAGGCAACCAGTCCAATATTTCGCCGATTTTGTCGCCATCAACTAGGCAAGATTTCACACAAGGCATTGTGGGACCAGTAGTTCCTTCGTTAGCATATGACCAATGCTTGGCTCTGCCTCGCACACAGTATTGTAAAACTCTTGACGAGCCTCCCAAAGAGCAGTTAGTTTCAATTAGAAGCTGTCCTGTCATTCCGGTTCGCTCCGTAGTTTTTTGGAACAAACAGCCCACATTTCCTCAGCGTGGTGGTGCTACTCTCCCGACCTGGGCAGGCCGGTAATATGTTCTGTTATGACACCCTCCGTGCGAGAGCACACCCAAAGACAGGAAGGACCCGGCCAAACAAGGAGGAGTCCTTTATTATCAGCAGAAACCAGCATGCCCCAAGGAATATTTCTTTTTTGCATTCCCTACGCGTTTCGCAGCTCCTGCCGCTTGTTCACGGGACCGGCATGCATGCGGGCAGATGGGAAGGCAACCAGTCCATTATTTCGCCGATTTTGTCGCCATCAACTAGGCAAGATTTCACACAAGGCATTGTGGGACCAGTAGTTCCTTCGTTACCATATGACCAATGCTTGGCTCTGCCTCGCACACAGTATTGTAAAACTCTTGACGAGCCTCCCAAAGAGCAGTTAGTTTCAATTAGAAGCTGTCCTGTCAGGAGCTGCGAAACGCGTAGGGAATGCAAAAAAGAAATATTCCTTGGGGCATGCTGGTTTCTGCTGATAATAAAGGACTCCTCCTTGTTTTGCCGGGTCCTTCCTGTCTTTGGGTGTGCTCTCGCACGAAGGGTGTCATAACGGAATATATATATATATATATATATATATATATATATATATATATATATATATATATATATATATATATATATATATATATATATATATATATATATATATTACCTACTGGCGGTCGCCAGTAGGTATATATAGTTAGGATTGAATAGGGATTTCTGAAAATTCTATGTTGAATAACTTTGGTGTTGATGGACGGAATTGGCTGAAATTTTCAGGAAAATGGCACATTTTATTTCTGAGCGTTCCCTGAAAGATTGGTGGGGTTTCGTCAAGTGGGGGACGAGAAAAAAGGGGGGTCCCAAAACGTGTTTTTAACATTGAGTTTTCCATTGGGTGGTTGGACTCACTTTTAGCTCGAACGGCTGAATGGATTTCCACAAAACTTGGCAAAATTGTAGGGACTGGTAGCCCGATGTGCCTTTGTTATGTCTCAAGATATATGCTCCAGTGGTTTTCACGAAAATTAACTTTGAAAAATATATATTGGGCTACATTGGGCTATATATATGTTAGAGCCCAAATGTAGCCCAATGTAGCCCAATGTAGCCCAATGTAGCCCAAAGATGGCCACCAGTGACAAAAAAAAGCAAATGTAGCCCAAATATCAGCCAGATGTAGCCCAACTATAGCCCAGTGACAGAATGTCCCAGAGTGTTCTAAAGAACAACTAGAGCGCTAACAGTCTTACTTATGACAAAAGTATGGCACACCTGAAGTCATCTTGATTGGAATAAAGTGTTAACACTTAAAACATTTAATTTGCAAAGGAACAAAATGAGGCGGTTCATTTTGCCATAGAAATTATGATTAGTGCTGAAGAAAGAAAAATTAGGGCACATTTTGAGTGACTTCTCAAATCCTCTTCTATTTCATTAAAAAAAATTCTGATATGCAGTCTCCAAAGATGGCCACCAGAGACAAAAGAGCCCAAATGTAGCCCAAATATCAGCCAGATGTAGCCCAACTATAGCCCAATGACAGAATGTCCCAGAGTGTTCTAAAGAACAACTAGAACGCTAACAGTCTTACTTATGACAAAAGTATGGCACACCTGAAGTCATCTTGATTGGAATAAAGTGGTAACACTTAATAAATTTAATTTGAAAAAGAACAAAATGAGGGGTTTCATTTTGCCATAGAAATGTTATATATATATATATATATATATATATTACCTACTGGCGGTCGCCAGTAGGTATATATAGTTAGGATTTTTTTGAATAGGGATACAAAAAGGACTTCATTATTGCAACATCCCACATTTTTGCCAGTAGGATTCGGACACCCACTGTGCCTATCCTTGACTCCATCCCAGCAACACTTACCCGGAATTACAGCATTCTGGGAGCTGTAGTTTGTGTTCAGGCTGCAGCGGAGTTGCCATCACGTGACTTCTGTCATGCGGACTACCGCCAATGGGAGAGACACTGGACAATTCAAAGGTGGGGTGGGAAGTATTTCCTTGTATCCAGCAGCATCTGACGAAGGCCGGTAGGCCGAAATGCATTATGCAGTGCTGATTTATTAAAAAGATTTCCTGAAGTTTCCCCCGAGAGACCTCCGCCTGTTCTTTTGAAGTAGGCATACTGTGGATACATATATATATATATATATATATATATATATATATATATATATATATATATATATATATATATATATATATATATATATATATATATATATATATATATATATATATTACCTACTGGCGGTCGCCAGTAGGTATATATAGTTAGGATTTTTTCTCTATGGGATTTTTGAAAATTCTATGTCTAATAACTTTGGCGTTTGAGGACGGAATTGGCTGACATTTTCAGGAAAATGGAACATTTTGTTTCTGAGCAGCCCCTGACAATTTGGGGGGGTTTCATCAAGGGGGGGCCGAGAAAAAAGGGGGGTCCCAAAACGCGTTTTTCCCATGTTAATTTCCATAGGGCGGTTGGCCTCACTTTTAGCTCGAACGGCTGAATGGATTTGCACGAAACTTGGCAAAATTGTAGGGACTGTTAGCCCGATGTGCCTTTGCTCGGTCTCAATATATGTGCTCCAGTGGATTTTGAGTAATTTAGGTTCAAAAAAAGATATATATCTGGGCGGAGCCTAACCACACATCTGATCTGATTGGCTGTCAGCACTTCATCCAAGAAGTGTTGGCAGCCATCTTGGGACCAATATACATGATAGCACCTCATTAAAAAGCATTGTAGTTAATAGAGGGTTTTAGGACTTTAGTTACATTATAAATCATTTGTTGATGGTACCATACTCGTTTTAGGAATTGTGGTGGGTTCTAAGGTGATTTTACCATGTGAAAAAACCTTCTGCTGTGATATCATGAATATTGTTTGAAAGAAAACTAATATCTCATGATTTTCCCACAGTGGTTTGGAAGGGGATCTATAAGCTAAACTGAAAGCATATTTTCTGTAAATTCACATTATCTTTCTCAGTCATGTGAAAATGAAGTCTGACATTCTCAGTAAAACATGTAAATCCAACAAGGACAGAGACTGTCAGTTGATTCCTTTGTGTTCTACTGCAGCCTCCTAGAGTGTTCTAAAGAACAACTAGAGCGCTAACAGTCCTACTTATTACAAAGGTATGGCACACCTGAAGCCATCTTGATTGAAATAAAGTGGTAACTCTTAAAACATTTAATTTAAAAAGAAACAACATGAGGGGGTATATGTTGCCATAGAAAGTATGATTAGTGCTGCAGAATGAAAAATTAGGGCACATTTTGAGTGACTTCTCAAATCCTTTTCTATTTCATTAAAACATTCTGACATGCAGTCTCCCAAAATGGCCACCAGAGACAAAAGAGCCCAAATGTAGCCCAAATATCACCCAGATGTAGCCCAAGTATACCCAATGACAGAATGTCCCAGAGTGTTCTAAAGAACAACTAGAGCGCTAACAGTTCTACTTATTACAAAGGTATGGCACACCTGAAGCCATCTTGATTGGAATAAAGTGGTAACTCTTAAAACATTTAATTTAAAAAGGAACAAAATGAGGGGGTATATTTTGCCATATGAATTATGATTAGTGCTGCAGAAAGAAAAATTAGGGCACATTTTGAGTGACTTCTCAAACCCTCTTCAATTTCATTAAAAAATTCTGACATACAGTCTCCCAAGATGGCCACCAGAGACAAAAGAGCCTAAATGTAGCCCAAATATCACCCAGATGTACCCCAAGTATAGCCCAATGACAGAATGTCCCAGAGTGTTCTAAAGAACAACTAGAGCGCTAACAGTCTTACTTATGACAAAAGTATGGCACACCAGAAGCCATCTTGATTGAAATGAAGTGGTAAGTCTGAAAACACTCAATTTAAAAAGGAACAACATGAGGGGGTTAATTTTGCCATAGAAAGTATGATTAGTGCTTCAGAAAGAAAAATTTGGGATCATTTTGAGTGACTTCTCAAATCCTCTTCTATTTCATTAAAAAAATTCTGACATGCAGACTGAAACATGCACTTTGAATACCAGCAGCAGACGTCTCTGGTGAGCAGTAGCTTTACTACAGTGATCTAATGTGCAACTAGAGTGCTAACATTCAGAATTTATGGCAAATGTGTGACACATCTGAATGCCTTCTTGATGGAACCAAAGTAAACAAGCATTGAAAATGCAATAGATCTCGCCCTCGTTTAAGTTAAAGCCATTCTTTTTGTAATGAGGTGGCTTTTTAGCTTTGCTTTTATTAGTGTTTTTTCAACTTTCATGTAAATAACATGCATCTGTATGCATATAAGTATATGTATGCATGCATTTATGTTTGTATTTATATAGATATACAGATGATATATGTTTATATATGTATGTATATATATATATTCACTGAAAAAACCATAGGTTATAGACCATATATAGTTAGGAATTAGCATTTACAAAACCTTGAAAATTCACTGAAAAAACCATAGGTTATAGACCATATATAGTTAGGAATTAGCATTTACAAAACCTTGAAAATTCACTGAAAAAACCATAGGTTATAGACCATATATAGTTAGGAATTCGCATTTACAAAACCTTATTTTACTCACACAAAACCATTGAAATTCCATATATAGTTAGTTGCACTAACTATATATCGCGCACCCGCAATCCACTGCTGATGATGTCACATATTACATCATTCATGACATGGTCAGTGACATCACTGATGACATCACTGATGACATCTCAAATGACATCACTGATGACAACATCCAATGACTGTATGTTTCTGTAAAGTTAAAATATGTCTTACATATTGAAGAATGAGTGGATGTATAAGTGTCTGGATGAAGGATTTAGTAGGTGCATGACTGACTGTATGAGTGAGTGATTAAATGTGTCTCACTGAGTGCATGGGTTAGTGACTAAACTGTTTTAATTTGTGCATCATTATATCTGTTGTTCTACAAACTGCTGCATATGTTGATCAGTAGCTATATGAGTAACTGTATGGGTTATTCATTGGTTGTCCAAGTATTTGTATGGGAAACTGAGTGTGTGTGTATGGGTGGGAGGTGTGTGACTCTGTACATAGATGTGTGAGTAGTTGATTCACTATATGTATGGGTTCAAAAGTGCATGTGGAAACAGCTGTATGTGCGGTTGACTGTGCATGAGTGTATTAGTGAGTGAATGGATATCTCAGTGCTACATGTCAAAGTAAGTACATATGTAAAACACAGTACATGTGAGAGTTGACATATATAAATAACTGTGCATAAGAGCCAGTGAATGTGTGAGTGGCTGTATGGATCATTGTGAACATGTATCAGGGATTGTATAAGAGAGTAAATATGTGTTAGTATATGTTTGAATAAGTAAGGTGTGTATAACTGTATAATTGAGAAAATGGAGGTGTGATTGATTCTTTGCATGACTGACTAGGTGTGTGAGTAACTCCATGGATGAGTGACAGTCTGTGACTGTCTGTTTACACTGATTGTATCTAAGGTTATATTAGAGTCTGAAGAGGTTCATGGTATTATCACATGAATTATATCATCAGTGATGTGATCAGTCATGTCAAATGAGATGTTATCAGTGATTTTATCAGTGATGTCATTTGAGATGTCATCAGTGATGTCATTTGAGATGTCATCAGTGATGTCATTTGAGATGTCATCAGTGATGTCATCAGTGATGTCACTAACCATGTCATGAATGATGTAATATGTGACATCATCAGCAGTGGATTGCGGGTGCGCGATATATAGTTAGTGCAACTAACTATATATGGAATTTCAATGGTTTTGTGTGAGTAAAATAAGGTTTTGTAAATGCGAATTCCTAACTATATATGGTCTATAACCTATGGTTTTTTCAGTGAATTTTCAAGGTTTTGTAAATGCTAATTCCTAACTATATATGGTCTATAACCTATGGTTTTTTCAGTGAATATATATATATATATATATATTCCCTGAAAAAACCATAGGTTATAGACTATATATAGTTAGGAATTAGCCTTTAAAAAACCTTGGAAATTCACTGAATAAACCATAGGTTTTAGGCCTTATATAGTTAGGAATTAACATATAAAAAACCATTGAAATTCCTCCTGTATAGTTAGCTGGACATTTTATTGATATAAAACCAATGAAATTCCACATATAGTTAGTTGCACTAACTATATATTTCGTGCATCCGCAATCCAATGCTGATGATGTCACATATTACATCATTCATGACATGGTCAGTGACATCACTGATGACATCACTGATGAGATCACTGATGACATCTCAAATGACATCACTGATGACATCATCCAGTGTCTGTGTGTTTTTGTAAAGTTTAAATATGTTTTACATATTGAAGAATGAGTGGATGTAGAAGAGTATGGATGAAGGATTTGATTGTATAAGTGAGTAAGTATGTGTTAGTATATCTGTGAAAATGTAAGCTGTTCTGTGTTTAACTGTATAGATGAAGAAATCAAAGTGTGATTGATTCTTTACAGGACTGACTAGGTGTGTGAGTAACTCCATGGATGAGTGGCAGTGTGTGTGTGTCTGCATAGGTGTATGAGCGCATATGATAGTGTTGTAATGATGAGTGACTGTATGTACGAGTGACCTTATGGGTGAATGAATGAATGTGCATGTAGACGTAGGAATCAGTGAGTGCGTATGTAGTAAATGGTATTGGTGTGTCAATAGTTTCAAAAATGATACTCTGTATTTTACACTAGGTGTAACAGAGGTTATATTAGAGTGTAAGGAGGTGCATTGTATTATCACATGAAGTATATCATCAGTGGTGTGATCATTGATGTTAAATGAGCTGTCATCAGTGATGTCATCAGTGATGTCACTGACCATGTCATGAATGATGTAATATGTGACATCATCAGCATTGGATTGCGGATGCGCGAAATATATAGTTAGTGCAACTAACTATATGTGGAATTTCATTGGTTTTATATCAATAAAATGTCCAGCTAACTATATAGGAGGAATTTCAATGGTTTTTTATATGTTAATTCCTAACTATATAAGGCCTAAAACCTATGTTTTTTTCAGTGAATTTCCAAGGTTTTTTAAAGGCTAATTCCTAACTATATATAGTCTATAACCTATGGTTTTTTCAGTGAATTTCAATGGTTTTTTAAAAGCTAATATATATATATATATATAATATATATTTGTTTCCTGCTATTTTCCAAGTGTTTTCTTATCCTAGTGCAACCTCTATACAACAGTCTGACATTCCCTAGGAACACGTCCACACTACATAAAAACACAAAAATGTATGTGCCTAACCCAAAAAACGGAGTAGTGGGTTTGTTTTCCTCTCTCAAAGTAAAACAAATGTGTATGTATAAAACACTAAGGAAGCAAATTTTGTTTCAACAATTCAGCAGAGGCTGGCAATCACTTATCCATCCAGCCATGCATGTGTCTTTACGTCCACAACCATGCTTCCACCTGTCTATACACTCACACTCAGCCATTCACATCCACTTATTCATTAACACACTGATTCAATGATCCACCATGCATTAAACATTGATTAATAAATTCACCCACATCCATGCACTCATCTATCAAGCCATCCAACCTTACCTGAGAATGTATCCAGACATCCACTATAACCACATCCAGAAATACACACTATACATTCATTAACCCACAGTTATGCATTCATCCATCACGAGGAACTGCCAGGGCAAATGCGATATTAATCCTGTTCTGGCTTATTTATTCATGCACAATGAACAAGTGCAGGTCACAGATTTATATTTTATGTGCACAGCTCAGTTGGTTACCAGCTGCTCCGCAGGCGGGCTCCTCGCTTCCCCTAGGCGGCGGCTGGACTGCGGCGGGCACCGACAATGTGCCCCGAGCCCCCTCCGCCACTGCTCCAGCCTCCCTCTTGGTCTCCGGGGCTCCCTTGGCACAGGGGAGCCCCGCACCTGTCCGTTCCGCCTCCTCTTCGTCCTGGTGCCATCTTCCTTCTTCCCCCTCGCGGCGGAGGCGGGCATTCCCGGCAGGCCGCGCTGGGATTGGCCGGCCGGCCCCAGCACTTCCGGGTCGCCGCGGGCAGCGCGGCGGCCCGATTTCAGGCAGGCAGGTGGGGACAAAAACGAGGTGGGCACTCGTAGGTGCAAATGACACTTCTCTTACAGGTGGCAGGGCTCCCTCCCATCAGGGGAGCCCTGCAGAGTCAGCCGCCATCTTCCTTCTTCCCCCTCGCGGCGGGGGAAGGCATTTCCAGCCGGCCGCGCTGGGATTGGGCGGCCGGCCCCAGCACTTCCGGGTCGCCGCGGGCAGCGCGGCGGCCCGATTTCAGGCAGGCAGGCGAGGAGAGTGCGCGCACGCGTGCGTGCAGATAGATATATAATTGATTTCAAATGCAATTTTCTCAGCAAATACCGGACGTATTTGCACCATTTAAAGAAAAGCGTAATCTGCGAACCAGTCTCTTCCATTTTAACAAATTTCAAATAATTCTGTTCAGCCGTTCGGGCTGTAGCCGTGTCTAAAGGTCCTACGGAAATTAACATGGGGAAAACACGTTTTGGGACCCCCCTTTTTTCTCAGCCCCCACTTGACGAATCCCCCCCAAACTTTCAGGGAAGGAGAGGAGCGGAGCGAGCCATCTTCTTTAAGAAATTTGCGAAGATTCATCAACCAGCGCCAAAGTTATTCCCAATAGAATGTTGGGGATTTCCTATGGAAACTAGGTCCTAACTATATATACCTACTGGCTACCGCCAGTAGGTAATATATATATATATATGTATATATAGATATATATATATATATATATATATATATATATATATATATATATATATATATATATATATATATATATATATATATATATATATATATATATATATATATATATATATATTCACTGAAAAAAACATAGGTTTTAGCACATATAAAGTTAGGGATTAGCATTTACAAAACCTTAATTTACTCGCACAAAACCATAGAAATTCACATATATAGTTAGATGCAATAACTATATATCGCGCACCCGCAACCCAATGCTGATGATGTCACATATTACATCATTCATGACATGGTCAGTGACATCACTGATGACATCACTGATGACATCTCAAATGACATCACTGATGACATCTCAAATGACATCACTGATGACATCACTGATGACATCTCAAATGACATCACTGATAAAATCACTGATAACATCTCATTTGTCATTACTGATCACATCACTGATGATATCATTCATGTGATAATACGATCAACCTCTTCAGACTCTAATATAACCTGAGATACAATCAGTGTAAACAGACTCCCACAGACTGTCACTCATCCATGGAGTTACTCACACACCTAGTCACTCATGCAAAGAATCAATCACACCTCCATTTCCTCAACTATACAGTTATACACACCTTACTTAATCAAACATATACTAACACATATTTACTCTCTTATACAATCCCTGATACAAGTTCACAATGATCCATACAGCCACTCACACATTCACTGGCTCTTATGCACAGTTATTTATATATGTCAACTCTTACATGTACTGTGTTTTACATATGTACTTACTTTGACATGTAGCACTGAGAAATCCAATTACTCACCAATGCACTCATGCAGATAGTCAACCGCCCATACAGCTGTTTCCACATGCACTTTTGAACCCATACATCTACTGAATCAACTGCTCACACATCTATGCACAGAGTCACACACCTCCCAGCCACCCCCACACACACACTCACTCTCCCATACAAATATTTGGGCAACCAATCAATAACCCATATAGTTACTCATATAGCTACTGATCAACACATGCAGCAGTTTACAGAACTACAGTAATAATGATGCACAAATTAAGACAATTTAGTCACTAACCCATGCACTCAGTGAGACACATGTAATCATTCTCTCATACAGTCAGTCATGCACCTACTAAATCCTTCATCCAAACACTTATACATCCACTCATTCTTCAATATGTAAGACATATTTTAACTTTACAGAAACATACAGTCACTGGATGTTGTCATCAGTGATGTCATCAGTGATGTCATTTGAGATGTCATCAGTGATGTCATCAGTGATGTCACTGACCATGTCATGAATGATGTAATATGTGACATCATCAGCAGTGGGTTGCGGGTGCGCGATATATAGTTATTGCATCTAACTATATATGCGAATTTCTATGGTTTTGTGCGAGTAAATTAAGGTTTTGTAAATGCTAATCCCTAACTATATATCTGCTAAAACCTATGGTGTTTTCAGTGAATATATATATATATATATATATATATATATATATATATATATTCAATGAAAAAACCATAGTTTATAGACCATATATAGTTAGGAATTAGCATTTTCTAAACCATATTTTACTCACACAAAACCATTGAAATTCCATATATAGTTAGTTGCCCTAACTGTATACCGCGCACCCGCAATCCACTGCTGATGATGTCACATATTACATCATTCATGACATGGTCAGTGACATCACTGATGACATCACTGATGACATCATCCAGTGACTGTATGTTTCTGTAAAGTTAAAATATGTCTTACATATTGAAGAATGAGTGGATGTATAAGTGTCTGGATGAAGGATTTAGTAGGTGCATGACTGACTGTATGAGAGAGTGATTAAATGTGTGTCACTGAGTGCATGGGTTAGTGACTAAACTGTCTTATTTTGTGCATCATTATATCTGTTGTTCTGTATACTGCTGCATGTGTTGATCAGTAGCTACATGAGTAACTATATGGGTTATTGATTGTTTGCCCAAGTATTTGTATGGGAGACTGAGTATGTGTGTGAGTTGATGGAAGGTGTTTGACTCTGTGCATAGATGTGTGAGCAGTTGATTCACTATATGTATGGGTTCAAAAGTGCATGTGGAAACAGCTGCATGGACAGTTGACTGTGTGCATGAGTGTATTGCTGAGTGAATGGATATCTCAGTGCTACATGTCAAAGTAAGTACATATGTAAAACACAGTACATGTGAGAGTAGACATATATAAATAACTGTGCAGAAGAGCCAGTGAATGTGTGAGTGGCTGCATGGATCATTGAAAACTTGTATCAGTGATTGTATAAGAGAGTAAAAATATGTTAGAATATGTTTGAATTAGTAAGGTGTGTATAACTGTATAGTTGAGGAAATGGAGGTGTGATTGATTCTTTGCATGACTGAGTAGGTGCATGAGTAACTCCATGGATGAGTGACAATCTGTGAGTGTCTGTTTACACTGAGTGTATATAAGGTTATATTAGAGTCTGAAGAGGTTCATTGTATTACCACATGAATGATGTCATCAGTGATGTCATCAGTGATGTCATTTGAGATGTCATCCGTGATGTCATCAGTGATGTCATTTGAGATGTCATCAGTGATGTCATCAGTGATGTCACTGACCATGTCATGAATGATGTAATATGTGACATCATCAGCAGTGGATTGCGGGTGCCCAATATATAGTTAGGGCAACTAACTATATATGGAATTTCAATGGTTTTGTGTGAGTAAAATATGGTTTAGAAAATGCTAATTCCTAACTATATATGGTCTATAACCTATGGTTTTTTCATTGAATTTCAATGGTTTTTTAAAAGCTAATATCTGTAGCTGTAAAATGTCTTTTTCTTTATATCCCAAATTATATTTTATATGTTTATGATTATTTTTAAAAAAAATATTTTTGGGGTTCGCTCCTTTTTCGCGTACCGGGAAGTTTTCCGTTAGCTCAATTTGATGCCGCGACCCGGTCCGCTAACCGGTAAACGTTCCGTTCACGCAACTACCGCATCAGAAATCAACATCGTGACGCGTCGCGGAAACGCGACATATCACGTTGTCGCGTAATACGTCTTATGACGCGCCGCGTTAGCGCTCCCGGAAGTGCTCCGGAACGCGAACCGGAAGCGATTCGAAGCGCGGCGCGCTCCGCGTAACGTGAGCGGAACAGGTCATGTGACTTGTTCATTAAAGTTTTCATTGGTTCATTTCACTTTTGGTTTCCTAATGATGTAACACTAGGTCATGTAACCTAAAAATAACACTTTTCATTGGTTTAGAACTATTTCTTTTCCCAAATGATGAAAGCCCCCACCTTTTTTCTCACTCTGACTTTCAACTTTGAGAAAGGAAGACCTGAACATTTTCTCTGATGGCTTCAATAGTAGCATCAGCTTCTGCACCCCCACCACCACCACCACCATCTCCTAATAGGAAGAGAGGACCCCCTGCACAATTTATTGGAAACATAGAGGAGGAAGAGGAAGAAGAAGACGGAGAGGAAGAAGAGGGACTACAATTTGTCCAAGAGTTACCCCGGGTATCTCATCGGAAAGAAAGCTTTATCTGGCAATTTTTTAGCATTCCTCCTGGAGAAAAAAAAGTCAATGCACGCCATGCTACGTGCCTTATCTGCAAAGAAAAGTTATCCAGGGGAACTAATAAAAAATACAGCTTGGAAATCACACGATGCACCGACATATGCAGAGGTGGCATCCAATCAACTATAGTCGTGCAGAGATGCGTGAACTACAACAGAACCCCCCAACTTCGTTGGCTAGAACATCTTCTGATCTCTCTCTCTCAGTGGCAGAGGCGAACGAAACAGTGGCAAACATACAAAAAAAATTTGTGCATCTGAAGCTGACATGCTTGTATTGTGGAACACTAATTTCATGCGCTAACATGAGTGTGAAATTGATTAATCTGGCTTTCGAGAAACACCAATGTTCCAAACGCAAGAAGTTTTAATTTTTTTTTTTGCTCCTGTTGAGCCATTTTCAATGCCTCTTTCTGTTCTTTCCCTTTGAAAAAAAACAAAAAAAACAAAAAAGTGTTCAAAAAATACAAAAAAATTAAATAATGTTCAAAAAAGAAAAAAAATATAAAAGAAAAAAAAAAAAGTTCTTTTCAGAACTACCTCCCCTTTTTACAAAAATTGGTAGAAAGTGTAACACTCTGGCAAGCTGTTTTTTTTTAGTTCGCTTTCCGGTTCGCTCGCCGGTACGCGAACCGGGAGCTAACCCCAAATTAAAAAAAAAAAAAAATAAAGGAGTAAGTACAAGAGAAGAAAACAGAGAGTGATGTAAAAAGAAAGACAGCTATAGGGTTTAAACCAGAAATGGTGTTTAATAGATTTATTTACCTAAGAAGAGAAGTAAGAGGATATAATTGTGGAAAACAAAATACATAAGGAAGTGAAAGAATCAAGCATTGAAAATGCAATAGGTTTCATAATAGAAGAGTTTGTTCGTTTGGTTTTGCAAATGGATGAGTGGCATTGTGTGGATGAGAGGCATTGCGTGGATAATTGGCGTTGTGTGGATTATTGGTATTGCGTGGATGAGTGGTATTGCGTGGATTAGTGGCATTGCGTGGATGAATTGCGTGTGTGAATGGCATAGTGTGTGTGAGTGACGTTGTATGTGTGAGTGGCGTTGTGTGTGTGAGTGGCGTTGTGTGTGTGAATGGTGTTGCGTGTGTGAATGGCGTTGCGTGTGTGAGTGACGTTAGTGTGAGGGGGGGAGAGGAGAAATGCACACGGCAGACAGGAGAGGGGACGAAGCGAGGACAGTAGAATGAGAAGGTAAGAAAAGAAGAGAGAGAGCAGCCAAGCTATTTATGGATGAAAGTAAGGATCAGGAACTACTTCAATGTGTGGAAGCAGTGGATAACCTGCTTGAAAATGAGGACATTTTACACCCTCATAGACTTCAAAATATATTCAATGACAATTTTGAAATTTCTGTCAATGAAATGTTAGAAAGTTTAATGAATTATGAAACACAATCAAAATAAAAAAAATGCTTAAAAAATAAAGAAAACAAAAAAAAATCAACAAAAACAACAAACAATTAACATACAGTATTTGAAAAGTCTATCATTCTTTTTTCCTTATAGTACGCTGCCCAGAACGCTTTCCGGTTCGCGGACTAGGCGCTCACCACACAAAAAAAAAAAAAAAAAAATTTTTTGCCCTGCTGGGCCCTTTTAAAACCTCCACATAAAACCTAGGGGGTCAACGAGGATCTACTATGCCCCCTTATGGTAATTTCCCCCTTTGTTTTGGCCTCCTCTTGTCTCTCGATCCTACCGAGAGACAAGATGGCGGCCGCTCCGGACTGTTTAGAATGTTGACAGACACCAGAGAGCCAATCAGCTTTGCATCGCAAAGTTCCGTTACGCGAAAAGTACGCGAACCGGAGCGCTACCCGGAGCGCTGTTACAGATATATATCTTTTTTTGAACGTTAATTTCTCAAAATCCACTGGAGCACATATATTGAGACCTAGCAAAGGCACATTGGGCTAACAGTACCTACAATTTTGCCAAGTTTCGTGCAAATCCATTCAGCCGTTCGGGCTAAAAGTGAGGCCAACCGCCCTATGGAAATTATCATGGGAAAAACGTGTTTTGGGACCCCCCTTTTTTCTTGGCCCCCCCTTGCCGAACCCCCCCCCAAATTTTCAGGGGCTGCTCAGAAACAAAATATGCCATTTTCCTGAATATTTCAGCCAATTCCGTCCACAAACGCCAAAGTTATTAGACATAGAATTTTCAGAAATCCCATAGGGAAAAAATCCTAACTATATATACCTACTGGCGACCGACAGTAGGTAATATATATATATATATATATATATATATATATATATATATATATATATATATATATATATATATATATATATATATATATATATATATATATATATATATATATATATATATACACATATATATATATATATATATATATATTCACTGAAAAAACCATAGGTTATAGACCATATATAGTTAGGAATTAGCATTTACAAAACCTTGAAAATTCACTGAAAAAACCATAGGTTATAGACCATATATAGTTAGGAATTAGCATTTACAAAACCTTAATTTACTCGCACAAAACCATAGAAATTCGCATATAAAGTTAATTGCAATAACTATATATCGCGCACCCGCAATCCACTGCTGATGATATCACATATTACATCATTCATGACATGGTCAGTGACATCACTGATGACATGACTGATGACATCATCCAGTGACTGTATGATTCTGTAAAGTTAAAATATGTCTTACATATTGAAGAATGAGTGGATGTATAAGTGTCTGGATGAAGGATTTAGTAGGTGCATGACTGACTGTATGAGTGAGTGATTAAATGTGTCTCACTGAGTGCATGGGTTAGTGACTAAACTGTCTTAATTTGTGCATCATTATATCTGTTGTTCTGTAAGCTGCTGCATGTGTGGATCAGTAGCTATATGAGTAACTGTATGGGTTATTGATTGGTTGCCCAAGTATTTGTATGGGAGAGTGAGTGTGTGTGTGTGTGTGGGTGTCTGGGAGGTGTGTGACTTTGTGCATAGATGTGTGAGCAGTTGATTCACTAGATGTATAGGTTCAAAACTGCATGTGGAAACAGCTGTATGGGTGGTTGACTGTGTGCATGAGTGTATTGGTGAGTGAATGGACATCTCAGTGCTACATGTCAAAGTAAGTACATATGTAAAACACAGTACATGTGAGAGTTCACATATATAAATTACTGTGTATAAGAGCTAGTGAATGTGTGAGTGGCTGCATGATCATTGAAAACTTGTATCAGTGATTGTATAAGAGAGTAAATATGTGTTAGAATATGTTTGAATAAGTAAGGTGTGTATAACTGTATAGTTGAGCAAATGGAGGTGTGATTGATTCTTTGCATGACTGACTAGGTGTGTGAGTAACTCCATGGATGAGTGACAGTATGTGAGTGTCTGTTTACACTGAGTGTATCTATATATTAGAGTCTGAAGAGGTTCACCGTATTATCACATGAATGATGTCATCAGTGATGTGATCAGTAATGTCAAATGAGATGTCATCAGTGATGTTATCAGTGATATCATTTGAGATGTCATCAGTGATGTCATTTGAGATGTCATCAGTGATGTCATCAGTGATGTCATTTGAGATGTCATCAGTGATATCATCAGTGATGTCACTGACCATGTCATGAATGATGTAATATGTGACATCATCAGCAGTGGATTGCGGGTGCGCGATATATAGTTATTGCAATTAACTATATATGCGAATTTCTATGGTTTTTGTGCGAGTAAATTAAGGTTTTGTAAATGCTAATTCCTAACTATATATGGTCTATCACCTATGGTTTTTTCAGTGAATTTCAATGGTTTTTTAATAGCAAATATCAAAAGCTGTCAAATGTCAAGTACGTGATAGGTAAAAACATTTTCGTGTTTATGCACGCTGATGTGCTTTGAACGCTGCCCCCCCCTCCTTCCCTCTTTTCTCTTAGGAGTACTCTCTCTTTGCAGATAGTGAAGGTTAGTTAACGCAGGCCTTTACCCCCGTTGTAATCCGTCGTGCCTGCTGCCCTCTCTATTTGATTGATTGTTATCCAAGCATTTACTGTTTTAGAATTGGTTCTCTTTGGTTCATTCTCTATTTACAAACAAGCACAGAATCGCAATACTCTGTTTAGTCTTTACAGATAGTGAAAAATTGTTTAAAAAAACAAAAGGAATCGAGCAAAATCAGTAGGCCACTAATGGGATCTCTTTTTGACCTCGCTAAAATAGAAACATTAAGAACAACCCCTCATGAGAAATACGAAACTAGTGAGATGAACTTAGCTCCACACCATGATGGCTGCAAGACAGCTCGGCTCCGCCACCCACCCCACCCAAAATAACGACAAACCCTATGCAATTATGTGTCACATTAAAAATATATAGCACTCCAACAAAGTAGTAGGGTTATAACACTTTAATAACTTATAAATATATACAACACACCAGCAAAGTAACAGGGTAAAACATTTTATTAAAT
This sequence comes from Lissotriton vulgaris, assembly GCF_964263255.1. Classification (NCBI taxonomy): domain Eukaryota; kingdom Metazoa; phylum Chordata; class Amphibia; order Caudata; family Salamandridae; genus Lissotriton; species Lissotriton vulgaris. Next base: position 57,125 of record NW_028252433.1, read on the forward strand.
AACTATTTACATAACTATTTTATACTTTTTGTTGCCCGATCCGGCTAGCTCAATCGATTGAGCATGAGACTCATGCACTCTGATCTCCTTGGCCTCAGTCAAGCATTAATAGTAAGATTTTCATACGTGAGTGTACTTTTTCCCTTTTGGTGACTCTTCCATTCTTAACATTGTCCCACAATCCGTTTGACCTGAAACGATTACACAAATAAAACATTTGTGAGTTTTAAATTTCCGGAGAAGTATAATTCACCAATACCTTGTTTAAAGTGTTATAATCCTACTAATTTTTTATCGATTATTGCTCTTTGAAATATTCTCTGTCTACAAACAGAGAAGAATAGGAATATTTTGTCTCCCTTTGCAGATAGTGAAGGATAGGTAATGCAGACTTTTGTCCCCCGTTCTAATCCGTCATGCCTGTTTTTCTCCCCACTAATTGATTGATTGGCTGGACATTTATTATTCTAAGAATAGTTCCCTCGAGGTATTCTCTGTTTGCAAATAACGTGGAATAGAAATATTCTGTCTAGTCTTTGCAAGTAGTGAAGGGTGGGTAATGCGGACCTTTGTCCCCCGTTGTAATATGTCATGCCCATCTACTCCCCACTGATTGAGAAACTAGTTCCACCCGGACCATTTATTAGAGGTACATCATCTGGCTCAACGGGAGAGTACCCCTAATAAAGAAGACATATGTAAAATACGAAGTAATCACTGTATCCTGTTAAACAGAAACTTTAGCATGAAACACACTTGAAAAGGAAGGGAAAGAAATCGAACAAAATCAGTAGGCCACTGATGAGTTTTTGACTTCGCTAGAAATACGAAACATGAAAGTGGTGAAAGAAGTCAAGCTTGACGTTATGGCAGCCACGAGGTAGCTAACTTCCGCCACCCCCCCACTGCTCCAAGCATGTCTGTTCCAGCGCCCGCCACGCCCAATATCGGTAACATGAAATAGATACACATCAGCAGATACCTACCCCCATTCCGGAAACTCCCAAAGTGCAACAGGTTCGCGGCTACGCCCATCCGGAAGACGAAGCCTTCGGCACGTGTAGGGCGAGTCCTGCTGGCAGCCGTCGGCCGGGGAGGTCGTCGCCTAAGGTGGGCCAGGAGAGGAGCCGAGGCCGACGGGATCCCTCTTCTTTTTTTAATAATGGCTGCGACAACACTGGGGGGGATGTCTTGCACATGCCACCGACCCCCCCCTCCCCTCGTATCTCCTGGTCTGGCCCCGGCTTGGTATGAGCTCCCCGTTCGGTCCTGTAGCGGCGCCCTGCAGGCCACGGGGGGGGTGTCTTGCCTCTGCCTCCGACCCCCCCCTCTTATCGCCTGGTCCGGACATCACGGATATCAACTCCAGGTGTCGGCGTGGGGTGCTCTGGGAGGGAGAGGCGGCGTGAACGAGCCTCTCCCACCCCCACAGTCGGGGGCCCCTCGGCTGCACCCCCAACGCTCCACTCACCCAACAGAAGGGTTCCTCCACTCTTGCAATGCAGCGGCGCTGCACTCACCCGACAAAAGGTCTCGTCCACTATTGCGAGGCAATGATGCTCCGCTCACCCAGCGGGGGTCTCGTCCACTGTTGCGGTGCAACGGCGCTTCTGAGTTCAACTAGAAAATGAGTCCTGCGTCCAGAAACGTTCTCCTCAACTTTGAAGATTCTATAAGAACCACGGGGGCCCCCGACCCCCGATGGGGAATGAATGCCATGATCACCCACGGAACGACCACGACGTAGCCACGGGACGTCGGCGCGCTCATGCCGGCGCCGGCCTCAGTCTTGAAATGACCAAAATCCTGCAAGACTACCAACTTGATCAGTTCCGGTAGGACACCAGTATGACCCGGTAGGAGAGATTGTTGCCTCCCACCCCACTTTGACTGATGGTTCATGTCGGCAGTCCCCTCTGCTACCCTTCAACGAAAACTTTTGGACTGCCGAAAGAGGTCCCGGTCCAACCACGAGTTGGTGGAGACATTTTGACTATACTTGGACCTTCCTGACCTCACCGAAAATGGCGCCGGTACAAATGAAACTCTCAACTCCTTGTTGTGCCCTGATTGCTCAGCCTTGATATCATGAGATATGTGTGCAGTTTTTAGCACATGAATTGATATGGGATAAGACTGATTATATGTTCGGACAATTAATTGATCCAGGATGGGTATTGATTATATGTTCGAACAATGAATTGACATGGGACGGGGACTGATTACACGTTCGAACAATGACTTGATATTAGGTTTTAATGCATCATTAATTACTGTATTTATTATTGAAGGTTCGAATTGTCGACACTTTTGGTACTTGCTCACAATGAATTATCGATATGATTTTGTTGCACTTGTCGCACTTTTTACTATGAAATCAACGACCACTGACTCTCTGTTATGTTTTCCACAAATATATACCCCCCCCCCCCCATTTACAGTTCCAGCCTGCTCCGTGGCCGGCCCACGGGGTTGTAGGCCCGTATTTGGGAACCAACATTTTTATTAAAGGTTTTTGAAAAAGCAAACGTAGTTGTAACGCGTAGATTGGTAAGTTTCGAATAAATGGCCACTGTTTCTGATTTAAAAAAAAAAAAAAGCAGGTGAAATGAAGCAGCTCAATTAGTTAAGGGTTAAAAAGTATAGTACGCAGAAACATTGAAAATATGAATGGTCCAGGTTTGTTGTGTGTTTTTCATTTTTGTACAGCATAAAGCAATCAATAAAGATCCTGGTATTTAGCCTCTACTTTATATGCTACCTATATCAGGGAAGTTGTTTTAAATGCCCCTAAGCCACCCCGAAGGAATGTCACCTGGCCCCCCTAGTACGAACGAAATCGACCCCGTACCACTGTAGGTTATCTCTCTTCCTCAAAAATGACAAAAATTACTTTCTAGGACGTTTTGGACATTGATGATTTTCATATGATCTATTTATTAAAGTAATACTCATCTCTCGCATTGAAATTAATTTTCCACATGCTACACAAGTCAATCTCATCTGCCCAAAGTTCTTTTGCAGATTTGAGACCGTTTCCCTTGCCTCTGACTCACTTATTGCTAAGTCATTGGTGGATGTTTTTGCCGGTCGGGGGTTATCCACCAAATCTCGAAGTTGTGCTTTAGAATAATTAAGAGGGTGCCACCTCTCCATGTGCCGATGCATGGTATGATTACCATAGCTATATTTTTTTTCAGTCCCTCTCGAGAGTTTTTTTTTTGCAGATGAGGCAGGTAACGAACCTGGCTTTAACTTTCTTTTCATGGGAAGGAAAAAAAAAATTTCCAGATAAAATTCACTTTCACATGGGACGTTCTTGGCATTTCTTTCAGAAACTTTTACATCACTGTGTCATTTCTTTGTCTATCCTGGTTAAAGCAATGTCATGTAAATAGTTGTTTAAAAAGTTTTTTTTTAACGTGTTTACTTTTTTGGAGCGTTGTATATATTTATAAGTTATTAAAGTGTTATATTCCTACTACTTTGTTGGAGTGCTATATATTTTTAATGTGACACATAATTGTGAAGACTTTGATGTACAAAAAGGCATCGCTGGAATCTTCCGCTTCAGGCTCGGTCCCTCACACCCTCACAGTGAGAATCCCCTCCCCAATCACAATACAGGATCCTTATCAGATAGTAGGAACGCGTGTGGTGTGACGGATCTCATCGGGTGGGGGCCTTGATCTACTGTAACTCCTTTGAACAGGGGTGATTCTTTACAGTTGGGGCCATAAACTACATCCGCAGGGCTAGGTGATAGCCTGGGACCGGCCTGGACAATCAGACACAGAGGAAGAGGAGTGTCAGAGGGTGCGGTAGTGAATAGGGTGAAAGGGAGGTGTCGGGCGGGCACAGGGTGTGATACTCAGGGAAGAGCAGCGCAGATGGGGGGAGGTTTATGGCCCATGCATGAGAGAGAGAGCAGGGGTGACCAGTGCGTGGGGGAGATGCTTGCGAGGGTGGGGAGCCATGCTGAGGATCGGCGGCGTGCAGGGAGTGGGTCTGGTCAAGGCATCTAAAATGGCTGCCGTGCACGACAAAAGTGTGGCATTGGAAAAAAAGCAAGATGGCGCAGACAATGTTTATCAATACGGATTAATTTATAACAATTATTTTTAACTATATATTTCCTCGCAGTGTCAAAATGGCGGTCAACACTTCCTGATTTCCTTCGAATCGAACGTTAACAGAAGTCAAGCGGCAAAAAAAAAAAAAACGCTCACTCGCAACCGCTGGAAGACAAGTATCAACATATATGAGCCTCCTCAACCACCCTCAGAAAACATAGGGGGTCAGGATACGTCTCCCATACCCCCTTATACCCAATACTCACATGGCTTTTCCTCCATCTAGTAATTTAATTAAATCGAAACACAAAATGGCGAATTCACGTTTCGCTACCAGTTTGCGACCTGGTTCGCGAACCGAGAAGCGCTTCTACCGTGAAAAATCAAATTTTTTTTATTTGCCCCACGGGACCCTTTAATAACCCCAACATCATTCCTAGGGGGTCAAGAGGAGTCTATCTTGCCCCCTTTCATTAAATTCCCCCTTCGTTTTTCTCCTCCTCTTGTCTCTCGATCCTACCGAGAGACAAGATGGCGGCCGCACCGGACTGTTTAGAATGTTGACAGACACCGGAGAGCCAATCAGCTTCGCTTCGCAAAGCTCCGTTACGCGAAAAGTACGCGATCTGGAGCGCTATCCGGAACGCTGTCACAGATATATCTGTTTTTTTAAATGTTAATTTCTCAAAATCGACTGGAGCACATATATTGAGACCCAGCAAAGGCACATCGGGCTAACAGTCCCTACAATTTTGCCAAGTTTCGTGTAAATCCATTCAGCCGTTCGAGCTAAAAGTGAGGCCAAACGCCCTATGGAAAAATGAATGGGAAAAACGCGTTTTGGGACCCCCCTTTTTTCTCGGCCCCCCCTTGACGAACCCCCCCAAATTTTCAGGGGCTGCTCAGAAACAGAATGTGCCATTTTCCTGAAAATTTCAGCCGATTCCGTCCACAAACGCCAAAGTTATTAGACATAGAATTTTCAAAAGTTCCATGGAGAAAAAATCCTAACTATATATACCTACTGGCGTACACGTTTGACCAAGCCTTACTACAGGTCCCAAGAGCTAGAAAGACCAGGCAAGGTGGAAGGGCACTATCCATAGCCGGACCAAGGTTGTGGAACAGCCTCCCTCTCTCTTTGAGACTATGCCAGGACTATCTCCCGTTCAGAAAACTGTTAAAAACCTTCCTATTTACCAACTAGTGATATCTGTGTACTTACTGCCACAAGCTGTAAAGGTGTTCAAGGCGCGGAGATACTCCTTCGGGAGGTGATCCTAGCGCGGTATAAACCCGTAAATAAATAAATAAATGAGGGGGCTTTAAAAGGGCCCCGCGGGGAAAAAGAAAATAATTTTTATTATCATTTTCTTTGCGGGGGGAGCACTCGGTACGCGCATCGGGAAGCGGTCCGGGAAGCGTAATATAGGGAAAATAGGATGAAAGAATGTTCAAATAATGTATGTATATTGATTGTTCTTTTTGTTGTATTTTTATTTTTATTTTTTTATTTAAGTACCAACATGTAGGTACCAATGCAGAGTCTAAAAATAAAAATACACGTTTCCTTTGTAGATATCTTGCATGTTGTTTCAGAAGTTATTGTGGTATATGGAATTTATAGCGTAGTCTGTCAGGAAAGCAGAAACACCATGGAGGCAGGAGATGATAAAGAGATGTTAAATACACATTGGAGATAATATAGTGCGAGAAAGGAAGTAACTATGAGCAAACTTACTATGTAACACAAAAAAGTTGCACAGTATATTTAAAGTCTAATTTTACATTATAATCAATTTGGTACTAGTTTAAAAAATACATATAAAAATGAATAATGTCTCAAACTATTTCTGAATTATTAAATATACATTTCATTCTCTGATTCGTTTTCAAAATTTAAAAGAACTTCTAATAATTGATTGTCAGAAATGTTCTCATTTTCAATCAGGTAATCTACTGATTGTACACATTGCAGAAGGTCAAAGTCCCGTGATTCATCAAAGAATTCAGAGTCATTGGGTTCAATTTCTGTATCTTTGTTGCTTTCCAGAACAATGTCGATGGTATTTTTTTGCTCTCCTTCCATTTTTGTGCTGTAAATTGAATTTTAAAAAAATATATCAGTACAGATAGGGCACTGTTGGGTTTAAGTACAGACAGGTAGTTTGGTTTTTTAAACAGTGATTTTATCTTTGGGCAGTGTATGGTATCAGACTTGAAGTAGAAATATAATAAAATGTATGTGATAAAGCCTAAGTAAATTCTTAATTATACAAGACAAGCCTAACTCCATCCATAACTAAAACAGAGAAGTCTATCCTATTCTATAACTATTACAGAGGGATAGTATATAACTATCAGAAAATGTTTTCCTAATTAACTTAAAGTGCCGAACATACTTTAGTTTTTAAAATAACATCTTACCTTTCAAAAAGAAGTTTACGTTCTCAGTTGAAATGCACTTGATATGTACTTCAGGAAGTAGTCAAAATGGCTGTGTTTCTCTCTCTTTCTTTATATATATTCAGGTACATAACCAATCAAATGTCATGAAATAATAGAAGATATTGAAAGTAGCATTTTAATTGGTTGTCAATTCTAACACTTCATAAGTGTTTTTGTTAGGTAATTTACCTCAGGATATTTAGTCAGGCTTACAGCATAATTTTCTCAATGGAATTCCATCAAATTTGGGTAAATGGTAGGGACTGCTATGTAGTAGGGCCTATTCTATATTTGATGAAAGTGTCTGTAGTGGTTTTTCTGTAAATTACTTTTGTACCTTTTTTTATCGAGCGCTTACCGGTGCGCTCCCCGGTACGCGAACCGGCAGCGTTACGGGAGTTCTCCATTTTGTGTATCGGTAGAATTGAGACACAAGATGGAGGACAAACAATGTTCGGAATGGGTAGAAGGGGGCACGGTAGACACTTTGTGACCCTCTAGGTTTTCTGAGGGGGGCTTAGGACGCTGATATATGCAAAAATAAAAAATAAAAAATTAGAAAATTTCGCGGGGGGAGCGCCCGGTACGCGCACCGGTAAGCGAACCGGGGAGCGTACTTTGGTGAAAAAAAAAAAAGTTAGAAAAAGATAAACGTTTTGAATGATCAGAGGTAGGGTAGCTCTGAAAAGAGCTATTGGGTTCTGTGGCTAATTTAGGTACCTACAAGTAGGTTCCAATGCACAGTTTTAAATAAAGGACAAATATTCTATTCCCTTCATCGGAGAAGTGCACACCATCTCTTCTGTAGATGTTTTGAATGTTGTAACGCAAGTTATTCACATGTTTCCGTGCTTTCTCAAATTGTGGAAAGAATTGGTTGGACCACTTCCATTTCTGTCTTTGGCATATATTAGAATATACCAAGGCAGTTTGGGGAAAAAGTGTCATCAATTGATGAAAGGTGTTCTTTAAAAGCATTTCCAGACCAACCCCAGTCATAGTGCCCATGAAATCGTTTTTAAACAAAAATACATGCTTTTTACATTTATGAGAAGGATAACATGGGGTGTGCTAAAAAGGATAATTAAGAGGTCAGGGTTTGGAAGATGCATAAAATGTTTAAATTAAAAACATATAAAATATATTTTTCATTTAAAAGAATAATACATTTTACAGCTTTTGATATTTGCTATTAAAAAACCATTGAAATTTACTGAAAAAACCATAGGTTATAGACCATATATAGTTAGGAATTAGCATTTACAAAACCTTAAAAATTCACTGAAAAAACCATAGGTTATAGACCATATATAGTTAGGGATTAGCATTTACAAAACCTTGTTTTACTCGCACAAAACCACTGAAATTCGCAAATATAGTTAGTTGCACTAACTATATATCGTGCACCCGCAATCCACTGCTGATGATGTCACATATTACATCATTCATGACATGGTCAGTGACATCACTGATGACATCATCCAGTGACTGTATGTTTCTGTAAAGTTAAAATATGTCCTACATATTGAAGAATGAGTGGATGTATAAGTGTCTGGATGAAGGATTTAGTAGGTGCATGACTGACTGTATGAGAGAGTGATTAAATGTGTCTCACTGAGTGCATGGGTTAGTGACTAGACTGTCTTAATTTGTGCATCATTATATCTGTTGTTCTGTAAACTGCTGCATGTGTTGATCAGTAGCTATATGAGTAACTATATGGGTTATTGATTGGTTGCCCAAGTATTTGTATGGGAGACTGAGTATGTGTGAGTGGCTGGGAGGTGTGTGACTCTGTGCATAGATGTGTGAGCAGTTGATTCACTAGATGTATGGGTTCAAAAGTGCATGTGGAAACAGCTGCATGGGCAGTTGACTGTGTGCATGAGTGTATTGGTGAGTGAATGGATATCTCAGTGCTACATGTCAAAGTAAGTACATATGTAAAACACAGTACATGTGAGAGTTGACATATATAAATAACTGTGCATAAGAGCCAGTGAATGTGTGAGTGGCTGTATGAATCATTGTGAACTTCAATCAAGGATTGTATAAAAGAGTAAATATGTGTTAGTATATGTTTGAATAAGTAAGGTGTGTATAACTGTATAGTTGAGGAAATGGAGGTGTGATTGCTTCTTTGCATGACTGACTAAGTGTATGAGTAACTCCATGGATGAGTGACAGTCTGTGAGTATCTGTTTACACTGAGTGTATCTAAGGTTATATTAGAGTCTGAAGAGGTTCATCGTATTATCACATGAATGATGTCATCAGTAATGTGATCAATAATGTCAAATGAGATGTCATCAGTGATGTCATCAGTGTTGTCATTTGAGATGTCATCAGTGATGTCACTGACCATGTCATGAATGATGTAATATGTGACATCATCAGCAGTGGATTGCGGGTGCGCGATATATAGTTAGTGCAACTAACTATATATGCGAATTTCAATGGTTTTGTGCGAGTAAAATAAGGTTTTGTAAATGCTAATCCCTAACTATATATGGTCTATAACCTATGGTTTTTTGAGTGAATATATATATATATATATATATATATATATATATATATATATATATATAGCAACAAAGTATCTCCGACGGGAGGAAGATGAATCACCACAATTCTTGCCTTGCGTTTCATTCCGTTGTGCGTGCCCCTTCAGGTGACCACGCTGGTATTTTGTACAACAGGGTGTCTCCCACGGGAGAAGGATGAGTCGCCACAAACCTTGCCTTTGACCATTTATTCGTGCAGGGTGAACAGGACAAAGCGTTTTGGTCGACATGTTTCGTTTCTGCTAGAAACTTTTTCAAGAGGTTACGCCTGCCACACATTCAGTTCGCTGGTTGACTGCAGGTAAGATTTTACAATTTTAACGTAGCTCTGCATAGCTCCGCCCATTAGGAATCACTTCCGTTTGTAGATAGCATTCTGGTACCTGTAGTATGGCCAGCGTCCGATATATATATATATGAAAGTATTCCTTTTTTTATTGAAGGTTTATTTTGATTTTGTGAATATGGCGAAACATCTAAAGAAGTCAGAAAAAGAAGGCATGACCTGTGTGGAAATTAGTTGGATGGAAAAATTACAGCCTGACGCATAACATCACAATGTATGTGACAGAGCCGCTGAACATGTACGAGAATGAGCGTTTGAAAGAATGACTGAGTGACTAAAACAGTAAAAGCTCATGTGAAATGAGAGATTTCTATGAGAGACTGCAATCTTTGGGTGACACCAGGGTAGACTGTGGCATGCACTCTCATGGCCAACATCAAGAAATTTACTAACAATAGAGAGAAACAAAGTCAGTTTTTATGTCCAAAAATCATGAACAACTTCTAGTGAAAAGGCCCACTTTGTTTAAAAAGACTCCAGATAGTCACATAAATCATGAAGGAGTAAGAAATGCCACTAAAAATATTGGGAAACCGACTGCATCTGCATTATACCCTTCAACATCTCTTTTGTAAAACCACTCCCTGTATGCCATGACAGCTGGTGAGTATGTTTAAAACACATGCGTTTACCCCAATCCCATGGGTACCCCTAGGAAAGGATGGTAGGTAAAAAATGCATCCCCCAACTTGCTCAAGGGCTGGGATGCAACACAGCTAAATTCTCCCTGACCTTGCCCAATGACCAGGGAGAAACATCTCATGCCTCCTTCCTTTTTTCCTAATCACGGATCAATAGCCATGGAGCTGTAAGCAAGGTACTAAAATAACCCGTCCTGCAGCTATCACACCTCACCCTTTGACAAAACCTTAGATACTGCCACCATGAAACGATAGGGGGAGGAGAAAGGTTTGGGTCCTATCTCTGAGCTGGCTTGGACCACTCAAGTATACTCAACAAACAAAATAGCCAGACAGATTTATTTTTTATATTTTTTGATCCCACCCAGCCAATTAGTTCTGGAGGGTCATCTATTTTATTTTAGTATTTTTGTATTTTTAGAAAAGCATTTAAACATTGAATTTAAATATGTCATCAAACAGACAGTCAGCGAACAGTGAAAAAATACATACAAACAAATAAAGTGTGCATAAATGTACAAGTGCTATACAAGTGCTAAAAATCAATACTGACAGTTCATACAAGCAACACCAAGAACAATAAATCAAATACCTAACAGTAAATTAACATTAGGAACCAGTCCTTTATATAAAGTACAAGAAGACAGGCGGATAAACAGTTCAAAAAGCACTGCCTGCCTATCTTACTAAACCAGGGATAGGAAAATAAATCGTAGGGTTACAAAAACTAGGGAAATACTGTATAGATTTCAACGGCCCTAGTTGCACCCTTTGTTCTTTTTCCCGGGTTTAGGGTCAACGCGTTTCGAACCTCAGCGTTAGTAAGGGTTCTCCTCAGGACGTGGACTGGATGTAGCCAAAACTGAAAGTAGTAATGAGGGAAATGGTGTAAGAATTGTGTACGAATTTGGGAATTTAAAATCAGACTCGAGACTCAAAGGAAAATGTCAAAAAAAGTACCTGGGAATGACAGGTAGATGTCACTCAAAATTTGTGGCAGTGGAAAAGGGCCTCACGCATGCCGGAATTCTGTAACCAGTTAAGGACAGCAATGAAAACCTGTACATGCAATTTGTTTTTTAGACTTTGTGACTTTTTGACAACATTATACTCGGTCATTGAGACGTAGCCACAGCCATACCTGTGTTAGGATGCATCATTTATGGAAGTAATAGGAAATCTATCCGAAGGTCCGTGGGTTGAGATCGGATTCCTGCCGGAGCCAACCTGGAGAGAGGTGGAAGGTCATAGTGAGCATACCCGCTAGTTCTTACTACACACAGAGCAAACATCAAGAGTAGAGCGTCTTTACACTCACTTAATTCGGTGCGACCGGCATCGTAGCTCCGGAGTCTCTGGTGCACGGTTAGCTACTTCAGGGTTCTTCGGCAATATTCAGCGCGAACATGCCTGAAAAATAAGGTGATCTATATTTTACAAACACCTACTCATTTAACCTACATGGAGGGCACAAACCCGTGGGCTTATAAGAAGTTGTACTCACTATTTTGATGGACGAACTGCTCTCTACACTTGCTGGCGGCGTTTGGCATAGGCACGCCGCGAGCATGGGGGACTCAATTAAAGGGGCCGCTCGTAACCGCGTGTGAGCGCGGGAATGATGGGACATGTAGTCCACCACACGGGCTGTTTTCTGCAAGGAAGGCCGCTTGGAAGGCCTGAGAGGACCGTTTCAAACCCTGCAACGTGCGAATCAAGACATTGAGAAACATGCTAGGAACCAGAACTACATCGGACTTTCATGCTACATGTTGAAACGATATGCGGGAGCTGAAATGAAAATGAGGGATGCTCACAGATTGTTTATTTCGGACAGATCATTTAGTCCGGAGTTTGCTGTATCAAATTTCAAAATGAAGTATGCTTCCCTCTGGGATAGGCGTATTTCCGGGTTCCCGCCTCCACCGACTTTGATTACTGACAACACAGTCCATTTCAGATCCTCCACCTTGTCATTGTTCTGCATGAAATGCGACACCAGCGGGGCAGTGAGGATTTTATTGTTGATTCTTGAGCAATGTTGAATAATCCTTTGTCTGACTTCTTGTGTTGTTTTACCAATATACACCTTTTGGCATGGACATTGGATTGCGTATACCACATACTTGGTTTTGCAATTGGTATGTTCCTCGTGGCGCCAGAATTTCTTTCCATCTGTGAAGAGAAACCCCACAGCAGATCACATCCACACAACCCCAAAAGAAACGCGACACCCAGAGTACATTATTTGGCATGAATCCAGTGATTTTGGCCGCCATAAGTGTGGCAGGGTATGCTCAGACGTGAGTCCCTTGCTCACTTTGCCACTGGATTCAAGCAAGCCGGGCTGAAGACGGCTGGAATGGCAGAAACCGGTCCTCTGAATCTTGTTTCCGGTCCAGGGAAGACATGGCTTGGCAGTTCGGGCTGGACTGTTCCCATGAGGCACAGGGTCAGACTGATTTGCATATAGCCATGTCTGAACTGGGGTGGCAGAGTGGGCTAATTAACGGTGATGGATTAAACCCAGATCTTTTGACTGGGTGTGAGTGTTTGATTGATTCAGATGCTCCGTCCATCACCACCCCTTTTTGTACCGTTATTATCGTGAGAGCACCGCTACACTGGCAAGAACCTACAAGGAGATCACGGAAGACGAAAGGGAGGGTGAGTGCTTGAAAACGCCCGCCTGCTGCTCTAAATCTGTATAAATTGCATAAAGTGAAAAGCTTGCCTACAGTGCAGCTGGAGTGAAGGGGTTTAAACAATAATACAATATAACCATAAACCGTATTAGTATAAACGCCAGAGACGCCTCAATGTTCTCAGACTCGGCCCGCGAAGCTAAAGCAGCGGATGTATTTAAATGTACTGCGACACAAAGAACAGAGAAAAGCACTGAAAGTAACAATGGCGCTCCTAGCTCGCTACGCTCACAGTTTAACAAGCTTGGACGATTAATAGAAAGAGAAATCCGCAAGTGGTGGGAGGCCACCTCGCTACAACACTATTTGGAGGTAAAACGTATCCCACGCGGGTTAAGGATTTATACAATTCCCTCGTATGAAAACCCGATCCTGCACTATTGGAAAAATGGGCGGAGTTTACAACCGAGGCATCAGCGGGCATGTTAGGAATACTGATCAAGTTTGCCTCGAGTGATCGCGAAACATGTTTAAAGGAGATAGTTGAGCTAGAAGCAACCATCGATCTAAATCAAGACACAGTGGCAAAGGATGATCATCGAGAGAAGATGAAAAACTGTCTTATTGCTTATCAAGAAAAAATACATTTGAGGAAACATACAAAATTCAATCGGGATGCAAGAGATTGCGAACAGGGGCGAATATTGACCTTTGCTCGGAAATTTGAAGCTCCCCTCAGAGCATTGAGGAGCGCAACAGTACCAGCAAGTGCGAAAGATACCTCTGAATCAACAGTGAGCACTGACACCGAGCAATCTGGGGAGGAACTATCGGGGGCAGCAGCATATGGCCTCGCAGCTAAAGGGCGTTTTTTTCGAGGAGTTCCAATTGATGAGGAACTCATGACAACGAGGGGGCAGAGGCAAACCCCCGGAACAAAGACGCCAAGCCTCCGCAAGACACAAAGAGGCGTCCGCTTCAGATCAAACGCAAGGAAAAGCGGGTCAAACCCGCAGCAAGAGGGGCCTGAGAAAATAAATACCGTACAAGATCTAACCATCATAAATCTGACATTCCAAAAACTAAGCAAAGATGAAGAGCTGATACTGAAGAAGAGACCTACCTTTTGCCCTACAAAACGGATGGAATATACACAAACCCGCATAGATCTCTACCTCTTCACACGGAAATTAAAATTAAGAAAATTCTTTAAATTGCGACATCATCAAGATCCAAGTTAAGTACCTGCGTCCTATCAGGCAGAGAATGTATCACTGGAAACTGCTCAACTAATTGGAGAAGATCTTCAAACACTACAAATACTTGGTAGTCAAGAACCAACAAGCTCACAATCTGCATCTGTGAATATATCAGAAGCAAGAAGTTTTGGCATAACTCAGAAAGCGGTAAAAAGAAAATTTAAACCCAAGTCAACTTATATGCCAACCTCCCTCTTTGATACAATAGACGTCTTTGAAGAAGCAGTTAAATCTGATCTACTAATGAAGAGCCAGACACCAACAGCAATAATGAAATACAACCTGACAAAGAGCCAACAACAGGCATTGCAGAATCTGCAGAATAACACAGATATAATATGCAAACCCTCCGATAAAGGGGGTAATATAGTTTTGTTGACTCAGGAATACTACACTAAAGAAGCAATGCGACAACTTATGGATATAGAATGTTATCAGAAGATCTCAAAGGAGGAAAATATTGAGAGCATTCAACTATATCACGACCTGATCGAGAAATGGGCAAACAGAAATATGATTGATAATGATGAACATAATTTCCTTTAGTGCCCATACACGGTGATGGCAACTTTCTATCATGTGCCTAAAATGCATAAGGACCCAAGAAGACCACCTAGGCTCCCAATTGTTTCTTCGATTGGTTGTCTGGCTGAAGCTATGTCCCAGTTCGTAGATCACTTTTTATCTGATTTTGTGAAGACTTTGCCATCATATACTAGAGACACTACCCATTTTATTAGAAACATAATGGACATTTCATGGGAACAGGACATGCTAATGATTGTACTGGATATCACGAGTTTATATACAGTGATAGAACATGATAAAGGCCTACAAGCTATAAGGCATTTTCTTAAAGAGCGAGCACTGCAATATTTAGAACATAATGAAATGCTTTTAGAATTTGCCAAATTTTGCCTGACAAATAATATCTTCCTTTTCGATAAGCAGTACTATCGTCAAATACGGTGGACCACGATGGGCACCTGCTTCGCCCCCAGCTGCGCAAATTTATTTGTAGGCTGGTGGGAGAAGCAGGTGGCCTGGGCGGACACATATGGCCAATGGGTCAGCAGTATTGTATCATGGCACAGATACATCGATGATCTGTTCATTCTATGGAAAGGGACCCAACAGGAAGCAGAACATTATATCAGTGAGCTAAATAGAAACTCCTTAAATCTCAGATTTAGCGGACACATGAGTAAACAAGAAGTCTCCTCCCTAGATTTGAGAGTGTTTATCAAAGAGCATAAAATAATTACAGCACTCTTTGGAAAGAAGACGGCAGGAAACTCTATTTTAGAAGCTACCAACAGCCTTTTAAAAAATCTAAAGAACAGCATACCTTATGGTGAGCTATTACGTATTAAGAGAAATAGCTCAAACAATGAAGACCTTAGAAAATCTGCATTAGAATCAATTGATGGATTCAGAATAAGAGGCTACAATTTGGAGCTCAAAAACATTGAATAAGGTAGAGAAGAACCCTAGGAGATGTCTACTAAAAGATAAGGAAAGTAAAATAGAACAAGATGAAGAAACTTGCAGATTCATAACCACCTTCTCAGGAGAAGCAGGGGAACTACGAAAAATTCTATGTCGTAACTGGCATATCCTGAAGACCGATTCAGTGATAGGGAAGACTCTACCAAAATACCCTCAGATTATATTCAGACGTAGTAGATCCCTGAAAGACTCCTTGACAAAAATTCATTACACTTCTATCCCTTTTGTATCAAGAATTAGTACTATCACTGGATTCTTTCCATGCTCAAAATACAAAGCATGCAGGAACAGTCCCAAGGTTTTGACTTTCAAAATATCAAATACCAATGAAGAAAGGAAACTTAACAAATTCCTAACATGCAATACTCCGTATTACGTCTACTGTTTAGTATGCCCATTTATGAAATGGTATATACGCAGCACAATTGATCAAGCTAAACTCAGAATCTTGGAACATGCAAGGGCTATTGAGAATCTAGATAGTTCATATCCAGTGGCTAGACACTTCAGCCAATATCATAACAGGGATAGAAGCCAAATGAAGTTTTTCTGCATTGACCATATTCCATTTGATGAAAGAGGTGGTAATCGAGAACTAAAATTAAGGAGACTTGAATCTCGTTACATCATTGATCTCCATACCCTTAGACCTTTAGGGTTAAACACTGAAGAAGAACTTTCCATACATCTAGGGTAGATGAATCTATACATCCCACTTAGTGGTGTAACCGTAAGGATGGTATTAAAGTTTACAGTGTAAATAGCCTTGATAATAGAGAGAAAATAGAAGGAAAGAATGGTTCTTTGTTCACAGTACATTTAATTGCATACGCAAAGATTAAATATTATCAGAAGGAATGTATATAGGCGTAATGTGGATGAGTAAATTATAGGAGATACAAGTATGAAAATAACAGTAGTAAGAGTCGATACACGGCTAAATAAAGTGTCATCCGATAATATGATGATTTTTGGTGTAATAGATATATTAGAGAAAAATGTTGATCATTTGCAAAGTATGAGTTGTATTGAATGAGTTATTATACATTTAATTTTGTAAATAATTCAGCAAAGGCCTATTTATGGCTTAATAACGTTATGATTTTGTTTGACACGATGAATTGAAATTATGTTGAATGCTGAATCCTGTAAAGAGCGATATTGTTGCAAGTTCCATCATGGAGCCGTTACATTGTGTAATGACTTTGAGGCGTAGTCCTATTTCTATGATGGGTGGCGAGTAAATAAAATGGCACATTTTGTTTCTCACATTGATTACAGCGAGAGGAAGGCGTTCACGCCGAAACGCGGTCTGTGCAATAAATACTTTAACTTTACCCTGCGAGTGCGACCATCCTTTCCGTGACTGGGAGGGAAGCTGGAGCATATATATATATATATATATATATATATATATATATATTCACTGAAAAAACCATAGGTTATAGACCATATATAGTTAGGAATTAGCATTTAAAAAACCTTGAAAATTCACTGAAAAAACCATAGGTTATAGACCATATATAGTTAGGAATTAGCATTTACAAAACCTTAATTTACTCGCACAAAACCATAGAAATTCGCATATATAGTTAATTGCAATAACTATATATCGCGCACCCGCAATCCACTGCTGATGATGTCACATATTACATCATTCATGACATGGTCAGTGACATCACTGATGACATCATCCAGTGACTGTATGATTCTGTAAAGTTAAAATATGTCTTACATATTGAAGAATGAGTGGATGTATAAGTGTCTGGATGAAGGATTTAGTAGGTGCATGACTGACTGTATGAGTGAGTGATTAAATGTGTCTCACTGAGTGCATGGGTTAGTGACTAAACTGTCTTAATTTGTGCATCATTATATCTGTTGTTCTGTAAACTGCTGCATGTGTTGATCAGTAGCTATATGAGTAACTATATGGGTTATTGATTGGTTGCCCAAGTATTTGTATGGGGGAGTGAGTGTGTGTGTGTGGGTGTCTGGGAGGTGTGTGACTCTGTGCATAGATGTGTGAGCAGTTGATTCACTAGATGTATAGGTTCAAAACTGCATGTGGAAACAGCTGTATGGGTGGTTGACTGTGTGCATGAATGGATATCTCAGTGCTACATGTCAAAGTAAGTACATATGTAAAACACAGTACATGTGAGAGTTCACATATATAAATTACTGTGTATAAGAGCTAGTGAATGTGTGAGTGGCTGCATGGATCATTGAAAACTTGTTTCAGTGATTGTATAAGAGAGTAAATATGTGTTAGAATATGTTTGAATAAGTAAGGTGTGTATAACTGTATAGTTGAGCAAATGGAGGTGTGATTGATTCTTTGCATGACTGACTAGGTTTGTGAGTAACTCCATGGATGAGTGACAGTATTTGAGTGTCTGTTTACACTGAGTGTATCTAAGGTTATATTAGAGTCTGAAGAGGTTCATCGTATTATCACATAAATGATGTCATCAGTGATGTGATCAGTAATGTCAAATGAGATGTCATCAGTGATGTTATCAGTGATATCATTTGAGATGTCATCAGTGATGTCATCAGTGATGTCATTTGAGATGTCATCAGTGATGTCATCAGTGATGTCATATGAGATGTCATCAGTGATGTCACTGACCATGTCATGAATGATGTAATATGTGACATCATCAGCAGTGGATTGCGGGTGCGCGATATATAGTTATTGCAATTAACTATATGTGGTTTTTTCAGTGAATTACAATGTTTTTTAATAGCAAATATCAAAAGCTGTCAAATGTCAAGTACGTGATAGGTAAAAACATTTTCGTGTTTATGCACGCTGATGTGCTTTGAACGCTGCCCCCCCTCCCCCCCCTCTTTTCTCTTAGGAGTACTCTCTCTTTGCAGATAGTGAAGGTTAGTTAACGCAGGCCTTTACCCCCGTTGTAATCCGTCGTGCCTGCTGCCCTCTCTATTTCATTGATTGTTATCCAAGCATTTACTGTTTTAGAATTGGTTCTCTTTGGGTTATTCTCTATTTACAAACAAGCACAGAATCGCAATACTCTGTTTAGTCTTTGCAGATAGTGAAAAATCGTTTAAAAAAACAAAAGGAATCGAGCAAAATAAGTAGGCCACTAATGGGATCTCTTTTTGACCTCGCTAAAATAGAAACATTAAGAACAACCCCTCATGAGAAATACGAAACTAGTGAGATGAACTTAGCTCCACACCATGATGGCTGCAAGACAGCTCGGCTCCGCCACCCACCCCACCCAAAATAACGACAAACCCTATGCAATTATGTGTCACATTAAAAATATATAGCACTCCAACAAAGTAGTAGGATTATAACACTTTAATAACTTATAAATATATACAACACACCAGCAAAGTAACATGGTAAAACATTTTATTAAATAACTATTTACATAACTATTTTATACTTTTTGTTGCCCGATCCGGCTAGCTCAATCGATTGAGCATGAGACTCATGCACTCTGATCTCCTTGGCCTCAGTCAAGCATTAATAGTAAGATTTTCATACGTGAGTGTACTTTTTGCCTTTTGGTGACTCTTCCATTCTTAACATTGTCCAACAATCCGTTTGACCTGAAACGATTACACAAATAAAACATTTGTGAGTTTTAAATTTCCGGAGAAGTATAATTCACCAATACCTTGTTTAAAGTGTTATAATCCTACAAATTTTTTATCGATTATTGCTCTTTGAGATATTCCCTGTCTACAAACAGAGAAGAATAGGAATATTTTGTCTCCCTTTGCAGATAGTGAAGGATAGGTAATGCGGACTTTTGTCCCCCGTTCTAATCCGTCATGCCTGTTTTTCTCCCCACTAATTGATTGATTGGCTGGACATTTATTGCTCAAGGAATAGTTCTCTTGAGGTATTCTCTGTTTGCAAATAACGTGGAATAGAAATATTCTGTCTAGTCTTTGCAAGTAGTGAAGGGTGGGTAATGCGGACCTTTGTCCCCCGTTGTAATATGTCATGCCCATCTACTCCCCACTGATTGAGAAACTAGTTCCACCCGGACCATTTATTAGAGGTACATCATCTGGCTCAACCGGAGAGTACCCCTAATAAAGAAGACATATGTAAAATACGAAGTAATCACTGTATCCTGTTAAACAGAAACTTTAGCATGAAACACACTTGAAAAGGAAGGGAAAGAAATCGAACAAAATCAGTAGGCCACTGATGAGTTTTTGACTTCGCTAGAAATAAGAAACATGAAAGTAGTGAAAGAAGCCAGGCTTGACGTTACGGCAGCCACGAGGTAGCTAGGCTCCGCCACCCCCACACTGCTCCAAGCATGTCTGTCCCACCGCCCGCCACGCCCAATAACGGTAACATGAAATAGATACAAATCAGCAGATACCTACCCCCATTCCGGAAACTTCTGAAGTGCAACAGGTTCGCAGCTACGCCCATCCGGAAGACGAGGCCTTCGGCACGTGTAGGGCGGGTCCTGCTGGCAGCCGTCGGCCTGGGAGGTCATCGCCTAAGGTGGGCCAGGAGAGGAGCCGAGGCCAACGGGATTCTTCTTCTTTCTTTAATGGCTGCGACAACGGGGGGGGATGTCTTGCATATGCCACCGACCCCCCCCCCCTCTTATCGCCTGGTCCGGACATCACGGATATCAACGCCAAATGTCGGCGTGGGGTGCGCTGGGAGGGAGAGGCGGCGCGAACGAGCCTCTCCCACCCCCACAGGTGGGGGCCCCTCAGCTGCACCCCCAACGCTCCACTCACCCAACAAAAGGGTCGTCGCATAAGGTGGACCAGGAGAGGATCCGAGGCCGACGGTATGTTCTTCTTTTTTCAATAATGGCTGTGACAACACTGGGGGGGGATGTCTTGCACATGCCACCGACCCCCCCCCCCCTCCCCTCGTATCTCCTGGTCTTGCCCCGGCTTGATATGAGCTCCCCGTTCGGTCCTGAAGCGGCGCCCTGCAGGCCACGGGGGGGATGTCTTGCCTCTGCCTCCGACCCCCCCCCCTCTTATTGCCTGGTCCAGACATCACGGATATCAACGCCAGGTGTCGGCGTGGGGTGCGCTGGGAGGGAGAGGCGGCGCGAACGAGCTTCTCCCACCCCCACAGGTGGGGGCCCCTCGGCTGCACCCCCAACGCTCCACTCACCCAAAAAAAGGGTTCCCCCACTCTTGCGATGCAGCGGCGCTGCACTCACCCGACAAAAGGTCTTGTCCACTATTGCGAGGCAATGATGCTCCGCTCACCCAGCGGGGGTCTCGTCCACTGTTGCGGTGCAAAGGCGCTTCTGAGTTCAACTAGAAAATGAGTCCTGCGTCCAGAAACGTTCTCCTCAACTTTGAAGATTCTATAAGAGACACGGTGGCCCCCGACCCCCGCTGACACCCCCGAAGGGGAATGACTGCCATGATCACCCACGGAACGACCACGACGTAGCTGCGGGTCGTCGGCGCGCTCATGCCGGCGCCGGCCTCAGTCTTGAAATGACCAAAATCCTGCAAGACTACCAACTTGATCAGTTCCGGTAGGACACCAGTATGACCCGGTAGGAGAGATTGTTGCCTCCCACCCCACTTTGACTGATGGTTCATGTTGGCAGTCCCCTCTGCTACCCTTCAACGAAAACTTTTGGACTGCCGAAAGAGGTCCCGGTCCAACCACGAGTTGGTGGAGACATTTTGACTATACTTGGACCTTCCTGACCTCACCCAAAATGGCGCCGGTACAAATGAAACTCTCAACTCCTTGTTGTGCCCCGATTGCTCACCCTTGATATCATGAGATATGTATGCAGTTTTTAGCACATGAATTGATATGGGATAAGACTGATTATATGTTCGGACAATGAATTGATCCAGGATGGGTATTGATTATACGTTCGAACAATGAATTGACATGGGACGGGGACTGATTACACGTTCGAACAATGAATTGATATTAAGTTCTAATGCATCATTGATTACTGTATTTATTATTGAAGGTTCGAATTGTCGACACTTTTGGTACTTGCTCACAATTAATTATCTATATGATTTTGTTGCACTTGTCGCACTTTTTACTATGAAATCAACGACCACTGACTCTCTGTTATGTTTTCCACAAATAAATACCCCCCCATTTACAGTTCCAGCCTGCTCCGTGGCCGGCCCACGGGGTTGTAGGCCCGTATTTGGGCACCAACATTTTTATTAAAGGTTTTTGAAAAAGCAAACGTAGTTGTAACACGTAGATTGGTAAGTTTAGAATAAATGGCCACTGTTTCCGAATTTTTTTTTTTTTTTTTAAAAAGCAGGTGAAATGAAGCAGCTCAATTATTTAAGGGTTAAAAAGTATAGTACGCAGAAACATTGAAAATATGAATGGTCCAGGTTTGTTGTGTGTTTTTCATTTTTGTACAGCATAAAGCAATCGATAAAGATCCTGGTATTTAGCCTCTACTTTATATGCTACCTGTATCAGGGAAGTTGTTTTAAATGCCCCTAAGCCACCCCGAAGGAATGTCACCTGGCCCCCCTAGTACGAACGAAAGCGACCCCGTACCACTGTAGGTTATCTCTCTTCCTCAAAAATGACAAAAATTACTTTCTAGGACGTTTTGGATATTGATGATTTTCATATGATCTATTTATTAAAGTAATACTCATCTCTCCGCATGAAATTAATTTTCCACATGCTACACAAGTCAATCTCATCTGCCCAAAGTTCTTTTGCAGATTTGAGACCGTTTCCCTTGCCTCTGACTCACTTATTGCTAAGTCATTGGTGGATGTTTTTGCCGGTCGGGGGTTATCCACCAAATCTCAAAGTTGTGCTTTAGAATAATTAAGAGGGTGCCACCTCTCCATGTGCCGATGCATGGTATGATTACCAAAGCTATATTTTTTTTCGGTCCCTCTCGAGAGTTTGTTTTTTTGCAGATGAGGCAGGTAACGAACCTGGCATTAACTTTCTTTTCATGAGAAGGAAAAGAAAAAAATTGCCAGATAAAATTCACTTTCACATGGGACGTTCTTTGCATTTCTTTCAGAAACTTTTACATCACTGTGTCATTTCTTTGTCTATCCTGGTTAAAGCAATGTCATGTAAATAGTTGTTTAAAAAGTTTTTTTTTAACGTGTTTACTTTGTTGGAGCGTTGTATATATTTATAAGTTATTAAAGTGTTATAATCCTACTACTTTGTTGGAGTGCTATATATTTTTAATGTGACACATAATTGTGAAGTCTTTGATGTACAAAAAGGCATCCCTGGAATCTTCCGCTTCAGGCTCGGTCACACACACCCTCACAGTGAGAATCCCCTCCCCAATCACAATACAGGATCGTTATCAGATAGTAGGAACGCGTGTGGTGTGACGGATCTCATCGGGTGGGGGCCTTGATCTACTGTAACTCCTTTGAACAGGGGTGATTCTTTACAGTTGGGTCCATAAACTACATCCGCAGGGCTAGGTGATAGCCTGGGACCGGCCTGGACAATCAGACACAGAGGAAGAGGAGTGTCAGAGGGTGCGGTAGTGAATAGGGTGAAAGGGAGGTGTCGGGCGGGCACAGGGTGTGATACTCAGGGAAGAGCAGCGCAGATGGGGGGAGGTTTATGGCCCATGCATGAGAGAGAGAGCAGGGGTGACCAGTGCGTGGGGGAGATGCTTGCGAGGGTGGGGAGCCATGCTGAGGATCGGCGGCGTGCAGAGAGTGGGTCTGGTCAAGGCATCTAAAATGGCTGCCGTGCACGACAAAAGTGTGGCATTGGAAAAAAAAGCAAGATGGCGCAGACAATGTTTATCAATACGGATTAATTTATAACAATTATTTTTAACAATATATTTACTCGCAGTGTCAAAATGGCGGTCAACACTTCCTGATTTCCTTCGAATCGAACGTTAACAGAAGTCAAGCGGCAAAAAAAAAAAAAAAAAAACGCTCACGGGCAACCGCTGGAAGACAAGTATCAACATATATGAGCCTCCTCAACCACCCTCAGAAAACATAGGGGGTCAGGATACGTCTCCCATACACCTTTATACCCAATACTCACATTGCTTTTCCTCCATCTAGTAATTTAATTAAATCGAAACACAAAATGGCGAATTCACGTTTCGCTACCAGTTTGCGACCCGGTTCGCGAACCGAGAAGCGCTTCTACCGTGAAAAATAAATTTTTTTTATTTGCCCCACGGGACCCTTTAATAACCCCAACATCATTCCTAGGGGTCAAGAGGAGTCTACCTTGCCCCCTTTCATTAAATTCCCCCTTCGTTTTTCTCCTCCTCTTGTCTCTCGATACTACCGAGAGACAAGATGGCGGCTGGACTGTTTAGAATGTTGACAGACACCGGAGAGCCAATCAGCTTCGCTTCGCAAAGCTCCGTTACGCGAAAAGTACGCGATCTGGAGCGCTATCCGGGACGCTGTCACAGATATATCTGTTTTTTTAAACGTTAATTTCTCAAAATCCACTGGAGCACATATATTGAGACCCAGCAAAGGCACATCCGGCTAACAGTCCCTACAATTTTGCCAAGTTTCGTGTAAATCCATTCAGCCGTTTGAGCTAAAAGTGAGGCCAAACGCCCTAGGGAAAAATGAATGGGAAAAACGCGTTTTGGGACCCCCCTTTTTTCTCGGCCCCCCCTTGACGAAACCCCCCCCCAAATTTTCAGGGGCTGCTCAGAAACAAAATGTGCCATTTCCCTGAATATTTCAGCCGATTCCGTCCACAAACGCCAAAGTTATTAGACATAGAATTTTCAAAAGTTCCATAGAGAAAAAATCCTAACTATATATACCTACTGGCGACCGCCATTAGGTAATATATATATATACTTTCTATAATAAATAACTTCTATCAATGCTTTGCAATTTTCGTTGATATATTTTTGATTGAATCAATATGTAATTTACCACTCTTTCTCAACTCCCAGATACAGTGTTTATTTTTCTCTCATTTCCTTCCTTTCCTTTAACCTGTCTCCTCATTTAAAACATAAGGGTACTATACCTCAATGCGCTGTGTGCGCTAATTTTTCTGACTTATAAAATTGATTTATCATGTAAACAATGATTTAAAAACCAAACAATCAGGGAAAGTGCATTATTGTAACCCTGAACAGTTACTTTTTGTTTTAATAATGCGTTTTTAAAGTAAAGTTCCCGTGTGATGTTTGTAAACACGGAAAACTTTCTTCCCTTTTTATGATTTTGTCACTATTTAAAGAGACTGAAAAAAATGGTGGTCATGTGACCAAGAGCCCGTGAGCTCGAAACGCGTCGTTTGTTTATGCCCTAAATAAACAACTTTTCCGGTACCTGGTGGTGTGGCTCGTCATCCTTTTCCTGATCGAGAGGAGTCCGTGGATGTGTTTGAGCGGCGGCGCCCGCTCGAGAGACCAGCCCCAACCCGCTTGGAAGGGTGAGGAATAGCGCAAACCTTTCATTTTTGACGTGGAGTCAAGATCCTCGCCCGCCGGCTGCCTAAAGCCGCGTCGCTGCATTTACAAAAACTTTGAATCCTGTATCTTGCACTTCTGACGCTGTGGAGCCGATCGCGCAAACCGCGCTGGAAGTGAGGCGAAGTGCAACACTAGCAGCGGCAGCAGCAGCCAGGGTACGCCAGACAACGAGTGTCGAAGGCGCATTCAGGTACCAGTACGGTCGGATGACCGAACTGCATTGTGGGCAATGGAGTATTTGAAGGGGCGGGAAGCCTCTGCAGAAAACGTCTTCAAAAAACAGAAAGGACCCGATGGAACTGCAGCTACCGGGTCAGCAGAAATTACTCCCCCTGGCGTGGCATCATTGAAACAAAGGGGACATGCATTAGAATGCCTTAGAAAGAAGGAATTTAGCCGCTGGTGGGAGGCGACATCTCTACAAAATTATATAGAGGTAGATCGCGTCCCTCGTGGCTTGCGCATCTTTATTGTTCCAACCCTAAACAAACCAAAACCAGAAGTGTTGAAAGCATGGCGAGAGAACACCAACGCCTGCTCAAAAACAATGATGCAGATTTTGGTTAAGAATGCTTGGGAGGAACATGAAGAATTATTAAAAGAAATACAACTGCTCCTAGATGAACTAGCCACTGAAAAAGATCAAACAGAGGTATTAAAAACTCTAAAAAATGTGGATGAAAAAATACAGAAATTTGAAAAAGACTTAATTGCAAGGAAACAACGCAAATTTGAATGCGATGAGCGGGACTATAAATTAGGAAGAATCTTGACATTCGCAAAAAAATTCAATAAAGCACGCTCTTCACTACTAAGAGACAAAGCACTTGGAATGGCGGATAAAGATCGGTGGCAATCTGGAACCAGCCTGAGCTCTGAAGCGAGTTTAACGGATACCAACATACAGGATAACTTGGATGTAACGTTTTTTTCCAACGAGCTGCGCCTCGTGACAGAGGCGAACGAACAATCCATAAGGGGAAGAACCCGATATCAAGGCCGAGGAGGCAAGGTAAAAGCCAGAAACGACGGCAACGACGCAACAACCTCAGGAACTACTGGAGTGGGAAGCAAAAGCCAGACTCAGAAGGCCAAATAATGGATGTACAGACTTCAGAGTTAACGGTAATGAACCTATCTAATAGACTTTTAACTGATGATGAAGAGAAAGTCCTGAAGCTTGGTTTAACATTCTATCCTGACCTTTATTTTGACTACACACAGACACGCATTGATATGTACATGTTTGTGAGAAAACTTAAATTACACAAAATACACTCACATAAGAAGTGCGGTCCAGAATTGTCTAGTGTTACCACTGATATTGTTAACCAAAACAATGATTTGCAAAATGTCTTAGTTTCCTTGCATGAGGAAGGTATGGTAGATCTGACGCAATCCCAGGTCCCTACCAGTCAAGAGGGTATTAACACTATCTCTACACTTGATGATCTATCCACTAACATAGAATCAAATGTTTCTACTATAGCCACGCCGTTCAGACCCAAGTCTAGATACAGACCCCAGTTACCTAGAGATAACATAGATCTATTTCATGATCTAGTCAACAATGACATGTTGAAATTACTAAACCGACCCCCGGGCAAACAGAACATGACACCAGGGATGAGGATGGCATTGAATGAGTTAAAAAATGACGATTCAATCGTCATCAAACCTTCAGATAAGGGAGGAAATGTAGTTTTGTGGGATAAGAAATTGTACATAAAAGAAGCAATGAGACAACTGTCTGACACTACGTGTTACACCAGAGTGGATCACTCCTATCTGAGTAAATTACTGAACAGTGTACACCAGAACATCCGTGACTGGGAGAAGAACAAATTACTTAGTTGGGATGTAACTAAATTTCTCATTAATGAGAATCCCACTACCCCCACATTTTATTTGCTACCCAAGGTGCATAAAAATCAGACACAACCACCGGGAAGGCCAATTGTATCCTCCATAAACAGCCTCCTAGAAAATGTCTCACACTATGTTGATCATTTTCTTAAAAACTATGTCAAAGATCTAACCTCACATCTAGAAGACACTAAGGACTTTCTACAGAAAGTTGAAAACATCAATTGGGAGTCACATTTTTGGCTAGTATGTTTAGATGTAGAAAGTTTATACACCTCGATTTGACAGAGGGATGGCCTAAAGGCTTGTGAATATTTTTTGAAAACTAGAAGCAGACATTTGGAAGCCCACTCCAAAATGCTACTCCAAATGATCGAATTGTGTCTCGATGAAAATGTCTTCTTGTTCAATGGGTCTCTGTACAAACAAATCCAGGGCACTTCGATGGGCACCTGCTTTGCCCCCAGCTACGCCAACCTCTTGGTGGGCTGGTGGGAGGAGCAGGTGCTCAGGAGTGATGACCTGGAACATTGGACTAAATGCGTGAATGTCTAGCTCCGCTATATAGACGACGTCTTTTTTGTGTGGGAGGGGAGTGAAAATGAGCTACTTAGATTTGTGGATGCACTCAATCTGAATAATTCAAACCTAAGATTCACTATGCAACATAGCCAGCAAACAATCGACTTCCTTGACATAAAACTTAATATCAGGAATAACACGATTGAAACAGAGATTTTTAGGAAAGCAACAGCAGGGAACTCCGTGCTCCACTCTAAAAGCTGCCACCCCCCCAGCTTCAGATGGGCGATCCCTTTTGGCGAGTTTTTACGCGCCAAGAGAAATTGCAGTACAGAAGAAACGTACCAGAAACACAAAAAAATGATGCATGAAAGGTTCAAAGTGAGAGGTTACCACGCTAACATGCTGAAAAAAGGCGAGGACAGAGTAGCCCTCATTGAACGGAAAGAAGCATTATTTAAAGACTCTAGAGCCAGTCTACAAAATCCCAAAGCTCCTATAAGATTGATAACCACCTACAATATACAATCCCCAGCTTTCAGCCAGATAGTAAGAAGGAGGTGGGATATCCTTTTACAGGACAAAGTGCTAAAGGAAAGATTAGACCCACACCCCTCCATCACATACAGAAAAGGGAAATCCATCAAAGACCTTATAGTGCAGAGTCACTTAGACAAGAAGAAAATATGGCTGGCAGCAAAAGGTGGGTTTTTCAAATGTGGAAAATGCAAGGCCTGTAGCCATAGCACCAACGTAAGGGAAGTTGAACTAAAAAGAATAAAGAGAAAATGGAGAATTACTAAAAACATCCAATGTACCACTGATCATGTCATCTACGTAGTAACCTGCCCTTGTGGCAAATGGTACATCGGTTCAACTACCTTCCCAGTAAAAAAGCGAATCTTAGAGCATTGGCGTGCTATCACGAACAAAGATTTCGCATACAGCACGGCCAAACACTTCCACCAATATCATGACGGAGATTGGACCAAAGCGAAATTTTTCGCGCTGGACTCAATCCCTAAACATATCAGAGGAGGGGATCGTCGGACAGCCTTGCGCAGAGCAGAGTCCAAATTCATACTACAAGCAGGGTGTATCTTTCCTTTTGGGATGAACATGGATGAGGAGATGTATGTACACCTGTAAAACTGACAGTCTGTGAGCTTCCCTAACCCCCTTCACTGATACTCCGATTCCATGACATATATCTTCAATATGTCTTTTAATTAATATGATTTAGATTTCAATAATGTTTGGTTGATAAATTTTTACAGTTAATTCTATTTTTTGCGAATTAGACAGGTTGAATTTTGAAAGAGGAGGACAATGTGGAGAATGCTATTATGTCCTAGTACTCTATATGTACAATGTTTTCAATTGAACTAATGTATCTTTTTTCCATTTTTTTCTTTCTTTCCCTATAGTGCTAGACCTCGTCTTGATAAAGAAGCAACAAACCACTAATAGTGAATATTGTTATGAGCACCACTGCTACACAAGATATTACAAAGTACGATTATGAGCACGGGATAGAACATTTTGGGAAACTTTTCATGAATAGTTCAATTCACCGCCTTTATTATAGACTAGGCACAGACTATAGCTATTCACTGTCTTATATAGACGCATGAGTTTGAGATTGACTTAGATAAGCCATGATTCAAAAAGGGGTACTAGACCCAAGTGACTGAAACTTTCTATAATAAATAACTTCTATCAATGCTTTGCAATTTTCGTTGATATATTTTTGATTGAATCAATATGTAATTTACCACTCTTTCTCAACTCCCAGATGCAGTGTTTATTTTTCTCTCATTTCCTTCCTTTCCTTTAACCTGTCTCCTCATTTAAAACATAAGGGTACTATACCTCAATGCGCTGTGTGCGCTAATTTTTCTGACTTATAAAATTGATTTATCATGTAAACAATGATTTAAAAACCAAACAATCAGGGAAAGTGCATTATTGTAACCCTGAACAGTTACTTTTTGTTTTAATAATGCGTTTTTAAAGTAAAGTTCCCGTGTGATGTTTGTAAACACGGAAAACTTTCTTCCCTTTCTATGATTTTGTCACTATTTAAAGAGACTGAAAAAAATGGTGGTCATGTGACCAAGAGCCCGTGAGCTCGAAACGCGTTGTTTGTTTATGCCCTAAACAAACAACTTTTCCGGTACCTGGTGGTGTGGCTCGTCATCCTTTTCCTGATCGAGAGGAGTCTGTGGATATATATATATATGTCCACATGTCCAAGACTAATCACAGCCTTTAGTGAGAACGAGCGCAAAATTAGATCCATCATTAATAAGAACTGGAGAATAGTTCTTACTGATCCAGTTCTAAAAACCAGCTTACCTTCCAGCCCTACTATAACATTCAGTAGAGGTAGAACCATGGGAGCGGAATTAGATCCAACGAGCCCCGAAATCAGAACTAGCTCTATTTGGTTAAAACCCAAAGATGGCTTTTTCAAATGCTCCTCGTGCCGGGCGTGTAAGTTTGGGATCAGCACCACTGAATATAACACCCCATTTAGCCCCACACCTCACAAGATAATAGGTAACTATAACTGCAAAACTGATTTTGCAGTATATGTTCTTACCTGTACTTGTGGGCTAAATTATATTGGGAGCACGAAGTTACAGGTACACGAGAGAATACTCCAACATCTCCGTGCTATCCTTCATAGTGATCCTAATTACCCAGTGGCACGCCACTTCAAACAAGTACATAATAACAACTTATCTTGTTTGAAATACTTCGTGGTATCAGCAGTTCCCAAACCACGTAGAGGGGGTAACCGTGAAGCCTCGCTGAGAAGATTAGAGACTAAATTTATACTAAACTTCGATAGCAAGTGCCCTAACGGTTTGAACAACACCGAAGACATGTACACATGCCTGTAAATCGATACTCTGTGTGCAGCCCCCATACGTATTGTGTAACATACTGTACATCATTTGGATTGGAATCTGAATGTATTTCTTAAAGTAAATCGTGTTAATATCTTCCGATTTATTGAATGTGTTTAGTCATATTCATGACCATATTACAGACATAAATTGTCCTTGGGTATATGAATTATGATAACCAATTTACATATTCTTTCCACCTCACTTTTTGTCACTATGGTAGAGATACTGTATCATGTCTCGTATTAGTCGAGGTTATGGTGATGGATACTATTGTATCTTCTCACTTGGTTTAACACATTTTTCACGTTACTTATTATTTACACTGGGTATTTATGTTTTGCAGAGAAATCCAATAATGCAGCTTCTTCATGCACTTAGCCTTGTATATATCCCTTCTTCCCTTTTTGTCACAGAAGTCACAACTCGAATTATAACAACATGCATTTAAGCAGGTATAAGTGAATTATAGCAGTGTTTTTTGGTGTGTTTGGATTTATCCAGGAATGCTGGTATAATGCTATTGTTGCATTAAGTACTTTTGAAATTGTACTAATTATAATTTCATAACCACTTACGCCTTAATATTACAAATGAATTCCTCAATGTATATATTTTGTAAATTTCAGCATCAAAGCTCTTTTTTAAAAAATGAATTTAGCTTTGATGGAACAGCGTTAGTTCACTGATGCATAACACACCATATAGTCTTTCTGCTATGTCCGTAGGTTTGTTCTGTGAACATGTGACTCTAGTGGGAAGGGCATTTTATTTAAAAATGGCATCTATTACACACAGCCTTTATGTGAACAAGGGCGCCTGAGCCCGAAACGCGTCATCTGTCGACTGCTGTTTGGTCAATTAAAACACCTTGCCTGTAATCAGAAGTGGTTCGTGTGTCTCTCTCTTCGCCGCCGGGGGTTCTCTGGTGGAAGTGGAAGGAGTACTGGTTCGAAATTCATAATACACGGAAGCTCGACTTTCTTCCGTTTCAACGAACCCTCTCACCCGGAAGCGGCTGCCGCCCTAAAGTCGAAGTGCAAGTGGTTCGTGGTGAAACTTTGGCTGCAGCCCCCTCGCGCCGCCACACGTCACGGGAAAGCAAAGGGTTACTGGCCGGCACAAAGAACCAGACGGGTTCAAAGGCGAAGCGGTTACAGCACCCGGTGAGTGACGACGGCATTTTGGCAGAGGTGGGGAGAGATCAGGCACAACGGAGCAACTCGTGACACGATCCGAGTTGCGTTAGATATAACAACCAAGCAGTTAGTATGTCAGACGAGGCTGTTCGCCAGCGCGAAGCGGCAGCGGAAGAATTGTTCTGCCAAAAACCCATTTCCAGTCCAAATGATGTACCATCTGTAAGCACACCGGCGGGGCCGGATGATAATGAGAAAACGCTTCTAAAGAACCTCGAAAAGTACATGCGCCTAGAAATAACGAAGTGGTGGGAGCATTGCTCACTCTCCAAATATGCAGAGGTAGGGAGGGTCCCGAGAGGTCTTCGGATCCTCTTGGCGCCAAGCTATGATAACCCCAACCCTGCAATGTTAAAAGAATGGGCACAGAACAACTTGGAAGCCTCCATGACCTCAGTCCGCATTTTAATTAAATATGCAGCAATAGACCGAGTGGAAATAGTAAAGAAAATCGAAATCATTGAGGAAGAGCTGAAAAAATCTGCCAAGGTTGATTACATCAGAACAGCAAGAACTGCTATCGAAGAAAGACTGCGCAAGCATGAGGAGAAAATCAAACAACGCAAAGCGCATAAGTTTGCCAGGGATGAAGCAGACTACAACAACGGGCAGATTTTCACTTTTGCCCGTAAGTACAATAATGAAAACCGCAGGAAATTCGGAGAACAAAAGGGCAAAAGCAGTGCAGAGCAAAACACACAAAAATCTGCAGCAATTGGAGGAGCAGCAGCGGAAAGCATCAGCTCTGACTCTATTTCCATATCCAGTGAATCAAGCATAGAGAGCGGAGAGAGACCTACACCCGCAATTGTACTTGATGCAGGAGAGGAATTGGATTTTTTAGTAGCAGAGAGACTGAGGTCCTTGAGACCGAGAAAGGAGAACAGACCACAGCAAAAAACACAAGGAAAAACAGACGAAGAAAGGAAAGAAGAAAAGCCAACAAACAAAAAAGGAAAAAACAAAAAGAAGAGCAATTGGACAAAGAGGAAGTAGACTTGGACAAAACCATCATCAATTTGTCTAATGTTCCGCTGTCCGAAGCTGAAAAAAGACTGTTGTCCTTGGGTCTTAATTTCTGTCCTGGCCACACTTTTAATTACAGCTCCACAAGAATTGATGTCTTTAAGTTCGTGAGAAAACTAAAATTAAAAAAGCATTTCCTCCTGAAAAGCGTCAAAGACAAAGACGGGGAGTCACGACAGGATGGAGCTACTCATGTTGATAGCCTAGGAATCAGGGCAGCAGATATCCCTTTGTACCTAGACCTTCATGATTTGAATACTGGCGAAGCAGAGGACAGTGACAACGAATGTGACCCATCCACACAAAGAAGAATGAGTAACATCAATTTGCTACAGAAAGGTGCTGGGCTCAGCCCTTTCAAGAAAAAATCCAAATATATCCCCATGATGCCGAGGGATGCATTGGACACGTTCCACGACTGTGTGGTCGAAGACATTAAAAAATTGAACAAGCATGTACAGTCTGAGAAATTCAAACAAAGGAAACAGGTTGAAAGAAAGAAAAGGGACTATGCCAATCTAATGCAAAAATTGGGAAAAAACAATGAAATCATCATAAAAAAATCAGACAAAGGGGGCAATCTAGTTATCTGGCCCCGGGCAGATTACATCAAGGAGGCTAAACGCCAGCTTGGCAACACTGACTGTTATGAACCATCTAACACCAAAAAATACAAGCAGGCTACAGATTCATTAAAGAAACTGTTAACTCAATTACGTAGTGATGGCCTTATCTCCAATGATGAGTTCAAATTTATGCACAATGAAACCCCTATCACACCTGTATTTTATTTAATACCGAAAGTGCATAAGTGTGTTCTTCCCACTCCAGGCAGGCCAATAATTTCTGCTATAGGCAGCGCAGCAGAACAGGTTGGCCAATATATAGATTTCTTTCTGCAAAACCATGTAACCACACTGCCTAGCTATGTCAAAGACACTGGGGACTTCCTCGGTAAAATTAGGAACATTCAATGGTCAGAAGGGATGTATTTAATCTCTTTAGACATCGAATCATTGTACACCAGCATAGACCACCAGGCAGGACTGTCAGCTGTCAAATTCTTTTTGGACCAAAGACCGTGCGAATTTTACCAGCACAACAAAGCTATAGCCAGTATGATGCATTGGTGTCTCCATAACAACTTCTTTCTTTTTGGAAAGGAGTTGTTTAAACAACTAAGGGGTGTGGCCATGGGAGCTTGCTTCTCCCCCAGCTATGCGTGCTTGCACGTAGGCTGGTGGGAGGAGCAGGTACTTAAAAAAGACTATTCTGCCATTTGTGAGGGAAATATCATGCACTATTATAGATTCATCGATGATATTTTCATGGTGTGGAAGGGTAGCAAAGATAAGGCGGTGGAATTCATCAACAACATCAATAACAACAATTTGAATCTCCACTTTACCCACCACATTAGTAATTCCTATTTGGAATTTCTTGATGTTAAGCTATATATAGCCAATGGTAGAATAGAAAGTACATTATTCAGAAAGCCCACGGCTGGAAATGTCACACTCCATGCCACTAGCGCCCATCCCAGACACCTGATAGCCAGTATCCCCTACGGGGAACTGCTACGCCTGAAGCGGATATGCAGCACGGAAGCTGAATTTAACATCTGTGCAGCAGAATCCATGCGTCGCATGAAGGCTAGAGGCTACTCGGACAAAATGGTTACATCTGCCCTGGCTAAGGCTTCCACTAGATCTAGAGATAGCTTGCTACCTGATCCTGACAACACAGAACCTGCATCACATGATCTTGCGGTTCTATCTAGAATATCGGGGGTAACTGAACAGGTCCAATGTCCAAGACTAATCACAGCCTTTAGTGAGAACGAGCGCAAAATTAGATCCATCATTAATAAGAACTGGAGAATAGTTCTTACTGATCCAGTTCTAAAAACCAGCTTACCTTCCAGCCCTACTATAACATTCAGTAGAGGTAGAACCATGGGAGCGGAATTAGATCCAACGAGCCCCGAAATCAGAACTAGCTCTATTTGGTTAAAACCCAAAGATGGCTTTTTCAAATGCTCCTCGTGCCGGGCGTGTAAGTTTGGGATCAGCACCACTGAATATAACACCCCATTTAGCCCCACACCTCACAAGATAATAGGTAACTATAACTGCAAAACTGATTTTGCAGTATATGTTCTTACCTGTACTTGTGGGCTAAATTATATTGGGAGCACGAAGTTACAGGTACACGAGAGAATACTCCAACATCTCCGTGCTATCCTTCATAGTGATCCTAATTACCCAGTGGCACGCCACTTCAAACAAGTACATAATAACAACTTATCTTGTTTGAAATACTTCGTGGTATCAGCAGTTCCCAAACCACGTAGAGGGGGTAACCGTGAAGCCTCGCTGAGAAGATTAGAGACTAAATTTATACTAAACTTCGATAGCAAGTGCCCTAACGGTTTGAACAACACCGAAGACATGTACACATGCCTGTAAATCGATACTCTGTGTGCAGCCCCCATACGTATTGTGTAACATACTGTACATCATTTGGATTGGAATCTGAATGTATTTCTTAAAGTAAATCGTGTTAATATCTTCCGATTTATTGAATGTGTTTAGTCATATTCATGACCATATTACAGACATAAATTGTCCTTGGGTATATGAATTATGATAACCAATTTACATATTCTTTCCACCTCACTTTTTGTCACTATGGTAGAGATACTGTATCATGTCTCGTATTAGTCGAGGTTATGGTGATGGATACTATTGTATCTTCTCACTTGGTTTAACACATTTTTCACGTTACTTATTATTTACACTGGGTATTTATGTTTTGCAGAGAAATCCAATAATGCAGCTTCTTCATGCACTTAGCCTTGTATATATCCCTTCTTCCCTTTTTGTCACAGAAGTCACAACTCGAATTATAACAACATGCATTTAAGCAGGTATAAGTGAATTATAGCAGTGTTTTTTGGTGTGTTTGGATTTATCCAGGAATGCTGGTATAATGCTATTGTTGCATTAAGTACTTTTGAAATTGTACTAATTATAATTTCATAACCACTTACGCCTTAATATTACAAATGAATTCCTCAATGTATATATTTTGTAAATTTCAGCATCAAAGCTCTTTTTTAAAAAATGAATTTAGCTTTGATGGAACAGCGTTAGTTCACTGATGCATAACACACCATATAGTCTTTCTGCTATGTCCGTAGGTTTGTTCTGTGAACATGTGACTCTAGTGGGAAGGGCATTTTATTTAAAAATGGCATCTATTACACACAGCCTTTATGTGAACAAGGGCGCCTGAGCCCGAAACGCGTCATCTGTCGACTGCTGTTTGGTCAATTAAAACACCTTGCCTGTAATCAGAAGTGGTTCGTGTGTCTCTCTCTTCGCCGCCGGGGGTTCTCTGGTGGAAGTGGAAGGAGTACTGGTTCGAAATATATATATATATATATATATATATATATATATATATATATATATATATATATATATATATATATATATATATATATATATATATAT